>NC_092862.1:138693685-138825295 GCF_032062135.1 Pyxicephalus adspersus
GATCAGAAGGGGACAATGATTGGCACAGATTGATCAGAAGTGGACATGAATGGCACATGAACAATAACTGTGTACTGTAGTCTTCTTCTTGGGTAAATAAGGCATCCCCCTGAAAATAAGCCCTAGAGCATATTTTGGCCTTCAAAAAAAAATAAGACAGTGTCTTATCATCGGGGAAACGGTATGTATCTGGATATTTCCTGTCCATTATTATGGTTTTCTATAGGCCTGGGTTGGGTTTTATTGCATCTCCATTATAGGGAGCATCACCACCACCATCATAGGAATGATTTGACATCCAACTGGGGGTCCTGAATAGCTATAGGTACCATTGCTAGGACATCACCAAAGGCATTTTCTTTTTTTTCAGTCTTTTAATGGAAGGCTCTGACGTGCAACTTGGTGGAATCACCAATAATAATCTGTCTTAGCACATAAATACAGACTTGTAAGTGTTGTTTGGGCTCCTAACTATCATCATCGACAAGTGTTAACATAAAACAGGAGAATTGGAGCGTAAACATCATTAATAGGCAGCATCATAGCACTTTCCCTTATTTGCTTTGCAGCTTTGCTTTACAAGGTTGGTTCGAGCTTTACGACCTTCTAGAATGAAACGGGAAATGTTTTATTACATAACAAGCCATAAAAAGAGGATTAATTTGTGAATTACAGGATATTTAACTCCGAGAACCAGAACTACAACCTACGTCACTGTGTAAGGGAAACAGCTTCTAGAATGTTAGGGGTTAACCAGGGAAAGGGCGGACTCTTAGTTCTGGTTTACAGAAATATTGAGAGATTTGTGAAATGACTCTGTAAAATCAGATTTATGATCTGCAAAACATTATCTGTTGCTGTTAATCAGACACATAATGTATGAAAGTGTTCAGGCAAAGAGCAGTGTGCAGGAACCCAGCGCAACCAATAGGAATGTGAGGTTTAGTAATTGGGGTTTAGTGGTGTGAATCTGATTGGTTACTGCAAGTCACTGTACCTTACATGTACTGATTGGTCTTTGCGTTACTGTATTGATCATTTATATCACCTATTGATCATTTGATTAATTTATACTAAGCAAAATATACAGCACATTGCCAAGTATCAGAGAATTATTTATTCTTATTCTTCTATTAACCAGCAAATTGCCCACCGAATTCATATTACAGGTTCCTTGGTATTGCTCATAGGCAGTTCCCTTAAAGCAGATGTATACATCATTCTGACCTGGTTAATTAGGATGTCCAAAGACCTGAACCAAAAATAAGAGCGGGTAAAGGTGGTAGTGCCAGGGCAGGAGAGAGGAGGGGTGACCAGTATTCTCCCCAGCCCCTTTTAGCTGGGCACACCACCCAGCACTTTTCAGTAACCACCCGGCTGTTTTTGTGTGGTTCCGATGAGTTGGGTCATAATACAGGGATTGCCACCCACCTATAATGTCTTCCCATCCGGCTGAGAAAGATTTCTGGGTTAAACACTGGTAACTACTTAAAAATTGCAAACAGACGGGTAAGTTGTTTTTTGTTGAAGAAGGGACATTACTCTGGTCTGCAATAAACAACCAACCAAATGGCAATTTTATTGTAATGATTATTTCCGCTTTAGAGCAACCTTAAAAACAAAGGAACTCTTCTTTAGATTTTGGTGATGTATGTGTGATGGGTAAGTGACACCTCCATGGCATCATACACCCTTACCCATTCCCTTAACGTCGCTCTAATTGTTTGGATTGGAGTAGATAGACTCTGGGAGAAATACTGCTGACCATTCTCTGATGAAACCAGAGAGGCAGAAAAGCATCCAGGCACCTGGCATTTTCAACAGGAAAGGTGAGCAGTAGGGGCCTACATATTTTACTCCATAATGGACGTTACTGGTAGCCAAACCAGCCACATGGGCTATGGGTCTAATAGGGCAAACAATACACACCAAAAAAGTCACATCATCATTATTTACCTTTTAATATTACTTTATTGTCCTCTGAACAACATCCCACGGCACAAAGTTTCTTCTTTCACTTCCTGATGTTTGGCTTAATCATAGAGGAAAGCGTTTCATTTTTAACATCATTAAAAGATCATAGCGGCTGCAGAGTGAAAGGTGTTCAGAACAATAAATCACAAAATGCAGTTTTTCATTTAAGTGGAGTTTATTTTTTAACTAATTGACATAATCATTCAGAAATGTGACATTATTTATAATGGCTGAATATTCCACACCGGCAATAGAATTCTAATAAATGTTTGCTGTTCTAAATACTGAGTAGGAAATAATAACTAAAAATTGGGGGTTGCGTAACTGAAGCTTTATCTGCCTTTATTTTGCCTTTCCTGGTTCTTTCCCTTCTCATTAATATGCTAATGAAATATGAAATGAAATCTTTGCACTACATTCATGTAAAGTGAGAACTGATGTAAAAGATTATGTAGTACTGCCTAGATATCTGTTGGATATCTTGGTGCTGCATCAATAAATAGTAATAATCAGGAATTAGTAAACTGGTTGTTAGTGATGGGAAGTGGTAGAACTCCCCCTCCTTCATTTTTTTTCTAAAAAAAGAATATCGTAGGATACCCTAGTAGAATATGCTCTAAAGTAGTTAGGTTCACCAAATGTATTACAAATATAGACTTCCACATCCCTAAGAGGTACCAGTTAATATAGAGGCTGTATTGCAATTGCTATTTGTTAGCAAATCTTTTCCGTCCTGGACCGGATCTATTCCAGGTTTGCTGGATCACCCAGCTTCACTGATAAATGTGTATCCTCTCCAGCCTTGGAGAGCTGTAATAAATCAGGCTTTATAAGTGAGGCTAAAAGTAGGCAATTTTTGCAGCCTATTTAAACACCAATTATTTAATATATAACATAGGTAAATCAGGTATGTTTGACAGGTAGAGCGAGTTCAAGAGAGTACAAAAGTAGAACAAAGCAAAAAACAATATTAGGTATTTAAGGAGGAAGTAAACTCAAAACTGCCCAAAACAAAAAAAAATTTACATTTACCTTCAAAACAAAACCACTCTTGTGTGTAGTTGCACATAGAACCATAGAATAAATGCTGCATTTTAACAGTGGGGAAATGATCTGAAAGCTTTGCCTTACCTCCTATCTCTCATTGGCCCTGATTTATTAAAGCTCTCCAAGGCTAGGGAGGATACACTTTCATCAGCGAAGCTGGGTGATCCAGTAAACCTGGAACTGATCTGGTCCAGGATTGAAAACATTTGCTAACAAATAGCAAATGACTTTTAGGAAATCCATTCCAGGTTTTCTGGATCACCCAGCTTCACTGATGAAAGTATCCTCTCCAGCCTTGGAGAGCTTTAATAAATCAGGCCCATTGTGTTTATGGTACAGGAAATAAATGTAAAGTTCTCCAATATTGTAATAAAGCAGTTTATACTATTTTATTATATTCTGTGGTTGGCTTGAATCTTGGGTATTTCTGTAGCATAGGAGGGAATGGTGACCCTTTACAATTAAGGATGGGGAGTTGGGTTAACACTTTCCTCTCGTTTTCTCCATAGTTTGCCGTTCCGCATAGTGACGAATGGAGCCGCCTCGCCCGGACACTGGTGGAGATCCGTGCCAACAGAGGGGATGGAGAGGAGGAGGCCGTGGAACTGTCCACCTGAAAACCCAACATACGCCTCCTCCAAGCACAGTATTTACCCATAGCCCAAAGTGTCTCCATTTTTTTTTTCACTGTAATTTTCCAAAATGAAGGTCTTTCATTTGCAGCTTTTGTTTGAACAGTAGACGAACTGGCTGGGCTCTCCCGTCTCCTCTGTACAATGTGCAGACACTAAGCTCCTGTCTGCCGATGTTCCCTACAAATACATCACTGGGTGCCAGGTTTTTAATTAAATGAGGTTCAATCTGAGTCAGCACGCCACTAATTCGTGGATAAAAATATCACAGACGTTTGTCTGTTTACTAGACGGAGCTGTGCGCAAACTAGGTGACCTCAGAGGACTTCTATAGAGCGCCAGCATGGTGCCCCGCGTGTTATTTCCATGGCGGGTATCCGGGATGGCTTGAAAAGGGGAGATCATTTCCAAGACAAAATCATTTATTTATTATTTATTTTTAATTTAAAAATGTATAGAAGTTTGGTACTATAAGTGCTTGATCACTAGAGCCTACGTAGACAATACGCACCATGTGCACAAATATACAACCCATCTCCTTCCAGTGGGCCATGCTGAAAATTTGTGCCCATTTGGTAGCCCTGCTTGGGATGGACATTGCACCCTTTTGTAGGGTAGTGTATACTACTAATCCACCAGCCTTTCAGATCAGAACAAGAAAGATTATAGTATTATAGACAGGAAGTGTGGGGGCCTAGAGACATAAGAGGCGTCATGGTTGGGTCAATACACAGACTTCTCTAGGCTCTTGCTGAGTCAGTTGGCCAGGCTGTTTCCCTACTGATTGCTATTTTCCCCTAATATAAGCCAGGTGGGGGGATGTCTGCCTTTATACTAACAAATATATTGGTCCAATTCACTTTTTTTTTTTTGGTCAATGATTTTCTTAAGAAAAATAGTTCTGGCAGTGAGCCACCACCTCAAGTATGTAGGAAACTTACCAAACAAAAAAGAATTCCTGTCAAGGCAAAGCTGAAAAACCAGTTTTGATCAGCACCTGAAGCCTTTACATACGTGTCTATAAATTATATCACTATAATTGTCCTTTCAGACTCTCCAGGAAAACATCAGAGAGGAAGGAAGGCAGAGAGGTGCAGGAAGCTCATCGGTTTATTCTAATATTCAGAGCTTGGGATTGCACCCAATGACATTATAAGTGATTGTACAGGGACCGTGTGTAGGTTATGGGCTCATAAAAGTTCAATTGTTTGAATTTGGTAATATATCTGGGAGAATGATTTACATTGTACTCATAGGCTTTAGTTTCTTAATAATAAGTGCTGATGATAATACCGACATAAACAATGTCCTACAATGTAGAGATGGAAGGGGGTGACACAAGGGGTGTAGGACAGGTTATGGAGGAGTTGTGGAGTGTAAAAAACATGTGGGGCGATATGGTGGGTGTGGGACAGGTGATGGATGAGCTGTGTGAAAGATGGAAGGGGGATTTGGGGTGTAGAACAGGTGGGAGACGAGCTTTGGGGTATAGTAGAGATTGGGGTGACAAGGGGTGCAGGACAGCTGTTGGATAAACTGTGTGAGCGATGGAGGGGGGATTTGGGGGTGTAGGACATGATGGATGTGATGTTGGGGTTTGGGGGGAGATGAAGAGTGAGATATAGAGTGTAGGACAACAATAACAGATGTTTGTGTGCTAGAGAATGAAGGGTCAGACATTGGGTGTGGGTCTGGTGATGGACAAGATGTTGAGGTGTGAGGTGGGGGTTAGCGCTGAGTTTTAGGGGTCTGTTTATAAAGCGACATTCACTGAAACATTCCATGGTGGAGTATCTTTCAAATCCATGCATTTCAATGGCATGAACTAATTCTCCACCAGGGAATGTTTCAGTGAATGACAAATTCACTGCTTTATAAATAGACCCCTTAGAATATTTTAAGTTCATTTTTTTAGGTTCAGGGGTCACCCTATACCTTACCAGCAATTGTAGGGCTGTTATTTCCTGCGTCCCCTCACAGCTTCAATCCAGAAACAATGTCTAATTTACGAGCCGGTACAGTACGTTGTCCCGGCCTTGCTTTATTAAATCCATACAGAGCGAGATATGATTGTGAGCAGATGTGGATTTCCTCCTCCAAATTGGAGCCGGCCATAGGCCTCAGATGTGGTATTTCACGTGGTTTCTAAAACTCTGTATAGATGATCTATTGGAACATCACTGCGTCAAACATATTGCGGTCTGTCTTGTGAAACAGAATTAAATTTGAATTAATTAAAATGAACGGTGGTTTGCCGTGGATATAACGAGAGAAGCCTTATCACTAAGCCGCTGCAAAGACCGGCCTAAGACCCCGAGAAGCAATTACAAAAGGCCATTTGTATGAGAAGTCGGAGCATTGTAACAGCCATTACTCGCCAGCATTCGAGTCATATTTCTTGAAACGTTCGGGCACAGTTGATTTCATGGAAGGTTATATTAACAGATTGCGGTCCAGGAATGACACCGGAGAGACCCATAAAGCATAATAAAAAATACCTTGCAGATCTGAGATTTCCTTCTTAGGATGATAAATGGGGCCTGCAGCCCTGACACAAAAACACAGCCCATTCACCTCATTGGAGGGAGGCGGAAATGCCAGACTGCTGCTTGCACCAGGGAAAGAATAAAACTGATTTTCTGAGTCACTAATCAGGAAAGATTAATAAACCACCAAATGCAGAGGCCAAAACTTCTCATTCTGTAAAAGGCACAAAATAGATTCCGGGGCATCGCTCATTTTACTTTTAGCTTTTTTTAGGGCTGTATTGAGAATATTGTAACTTTTGCTTGAACGAAAACATGCAGCCATACCTGATATTTTCATGTCAGTCCATTTTTTTTTTTTTTTTTTTTGCTTTTAGGAATATTAGATGAAGCCACTGCTCCAAAGTAAGGAATTGATTTACTTCTCATTGATTGGATAGGCTTTATTCTCAGTGATAACATTGGTCTCGAGGGAACACATAGGCACTATTGCCAGTGATGTCATCGGTCAATCACTGCCCTCAAAATGATCTCACCAGTTTATTATTCGATTGGGTGCATTCTCAGTGATGTCACCAACCTCTATGAATGGATAGGCTACATGTTCAGTGATGTCATGGGTCTCTGGTGAGCGGATAGGCTGCATTCTCAGTAAATGTCACCAATCTGTACTGAATGGATAGGCTGCATCTTTCATTGGTTGCACCCTGATCAATGTCAATGATCTCTAAAGGATACGCTGCCTTCTTCCCCAAACTCCACACAACTACAGATTGTAGTATTTTGACTAAATAACCTTATCTTTTTTTTTATTGCAATTTGAGATTTTTTTTGGGGGGGCAATGAAATTCTACTATTTCTACTCCTCTAG
Source organism: Pyxicephalus adspersus (assembly GCF_032062135.1). NCBI lineage: Eukaryota > Metazoa > Chordata > Amphibia > Anura > Pyxicephalidae > Pyxicephalus > Pyxicephalus adspersus. The sequence continues at coordinate 138,700,696 of NC_092862.1, forward strand.
AAGTCTATTTTAAAAGCAAAATAATTACCTTTGATACCTTATTTCACATATAGGAACTGCGGGGGAGGATTTTAAACCTTATTTGAAGGAACTGAATGGATAGCTGGTTTAGAATCATCAGTTTACCCCTTCCAAATGGTAACATAGGTGAGCCTGGGCCAGGGGCTGGGCATTGTGTTATCAATCCATTCAGAGGCCATTTGTAAGAGAATATTCTGCAGTGGTTCCCCCGTTAATATTATTTCTGCTGCTGACATTGGTGAAGATAAAACCAAGAGATTTTATAAATATGTTTACACTTATTGTGGAGGGATATGAATAAGAATTTCTTTTGCCCAAAGTAACCAAATTCCCTCATCCGGCTCTAGCGATGGGAAAAGATTGCTATGGACAGAAGAGCTTTTCCTAAATCACTCCAAACACGGGGCCCTGTGACTAACAGGCCTCTAAAAGCACTAAAACAGAAGAGCACTTAAAGGGGATGACATTCCTCAACTGCTTTTTAGCTAACTAGAATATGCTGCATTTTCACCGTTTATGCTGTTGCCTTCTAAACTCATTTTTATGTCTTGTGTCCTCGAAACAAAATAAAGCTGTGAAGTAAAACAAGTCAATCTGTTCCTTTTCTGTATTTCCAGTATGAATATGTCACATATAAAGTATAGGATGGTGGATACTCCACACACAGACCTGGCCCCCCTGAGATGAGGAACACAGGGAGGAGGAGGCAGCCATCTTGGTAGAGGCAGGGCTTTGCTTCCTCGTGTCTCAGCCTTCAGCAAGGAAAACAATGATCCACATTTGTTACACTTCCAGATCTCCTGAGACCAGCAGTCAGGGGTTGCGATGTCTGAGATCTCGCACTGCAGATATACAGCCATAATCACACGAGTGCCCAGGCACCTCATATACCCGGATGTGAGCTGACAGTTTTCAGGATAACGAAAGGTAGCTCTTTCTGGGCCCGGTTTAGGAACAAAGCAAATCTTCACCTTATGCGTTCCACTTTTGTTCCTTCACTCCAGATAAGGTATCAACGTACTTCCATTTTTTCAGACGGTTTATTTCACAACATATCGGAGGATAAATATTCTTTCCCCACAGCTTTTTTTTACTGCAATGCTATGTGCGGGTAATTTGGACCCAACAGTGCTGATTGTCCCAAAGTCATCTCATCCCACCCCAAAGTACTGGGAATATTCTGAATGGGATTGCCGGGGTACCAAGGGATACGTAGATTTTACTATGGGGGTAGATGAAATAAACCTGTAGCTTTGCCCTGAGTTAGCTGAATGGGATTTACATTTTCTGATGCCCCCTTGGACTCTCTCTAGAAAATAATAAAAAATTAAAAAAAAAAAAAAAAAGAAATCCACAGATACAAAATGTCTCAAATGAGCCAAAATTGGCATGAATGGCTGATAGTCTGAGCTGCTGCCTAGGGAGAGATACCACTACCAAGATACCATTTTTCCCCCTTTCATAGATCACAGCACCCCTTTAGTGAGCACCCCGTCACTGGGCAGAACCATCCAGATAGATTCTTATATTACAGAATGACACAAAGCCTTTTTATTTTTCAACTCAGGTTTATTAGACTACATTATAATAACTAAATGTAAATTAACGTTCATACTGAACACAGAATACATACTACCACCACCTGCAGAAACACGCAAGATTGTTCTTTTCATCTAGGATATAAGCATCATCATTGTACATCAGATTACATTGCTACGGGTTGTAGCTGCATGATTCCCGACAAATTATAAACACTAGGTAAGGCAGTCGTACAGTACATAGATTATTCCCTACCTTTATTCTAAGCAGCATTTCATGTAAGTGCATAATTCAAACAATAATTGGATTTTATCCTCTTGTGAATCGCGGTTTGAAATGTCAACCCGTGGGTGGAGATAAAGTGAGGTCACCTGATCACATGTCCAGACACAATGGTCACTTTTATACTGAGATAATATTATAAATCTCTGCTTCTTGTTAGAATAGTCACACAAAAGGATAAAAGCGACGTCTCCTGGAGAAAATCCTGCTTCTGTCACCTTTCAATGCCATCTATGTTATCAGAAGGCCCAGATACATGGTCATGTGATCTGGACCAGTCAGGCTGACGCTCCCCTTTAAGGACCAGGTGGCTAAGTGGCCTTTATGTGTTGCCAGCAATGAAAAGAACCCTGAGCAGCATGTTCTCCAGTAAAAGTCAGCCATCCTATTAGTCTTTATCCATTCCAGCAAGCAAGCTCACAAAGCAGCACTGATAACTGTCAAAGTTTGGGTAATGCAGTAATCTGTGCACGTTCACTTACCTCTGCTGATCATTCACCTGGACTGGTTCCATGCAGTCTGGTTCTGAGCCTCCATCCTCCCTCCCGCTATTTCTCCTTCCTCAGGGTCCCCATCATTCTCCTTGGTCACCAATGTGGTCTCCAGGAAGGAGGCTGGAGCAGAGTTGAGGAGGAATGGCTACAAAAGCTTAGACGCACTTACAAAACCCCACTAAAAATGTATTTCAGTGCCGGATCAATATATGTTTTTTTGTAGTTTATTCAGATTATTTTTATAGTTTAGGTGGTATTTACAATACTGAAGCGTTGCAAACCTAAAAAGTCAGAGCACCCCGACATGATTGCTGGAATGGATTGCTGACCGAGGGCCGACATGTGACCTCTAGTAACCCCAAAATGACACCAACACACAACTGACCGCATTCATATTCTGGACATTATTTCACACAACATTGGGCACTAAACTCTTAACAGTATTAAAACTTAAATGACCGGTGGCTACACCGGGTTTATGATGAATACATTTTGGTGAGATGCAATTTGGCCAGAATGTCAGAAACCTGCAGGAGCAGAAATCTTGATTTTTAAAGCCTTATAAAAGTTTCCTGATATTTTTGTAACATTCATTTCCATGATTTAGTAAAATAATATTAAAGTTATCACATCTTTGATACAGCGTACACACTTCAAGGCTGGCTTTACAATTGGTGGATCCTTTTCTATCGCTATGGATATTGTGGGAAGTAGTGCAGGGTGGGCCCTAGTGGATCGGATGATTCATAAATGGATGAGAAGTGGATGTTGGCAACCAGAATAAAGCCATTATTACTGCCCGGACTACAGTGTGAGCAAATAATCGCCGGTTACCAACCTAAAACGCTGAATTCTATAACTTACTGCAACCAAACCGCAACCTACAGAATGTCTGCCAGAACATGCTGGAAGTTGTAGTTCCACAATCAGTGCAGCCCGGATTGCTCATGGTAATTCAGCCCAGTCAAACGATCATTGACAATCAACGTATAGGAAGTTGGTTGGTATTGCTGCAATATAAATATGAATTATTAAAAAAAACACTGAGGACATAAAAATCTAAATGATGTCGTCCTGATATCCTTATTGTGCGTTCTGTAAAATTGCTGCAGATTGGCAATTTGTCTTTTTTTGTGTTTTCTTTTTTTTGTTGTTGACCTACATGTAACATTTCCCAAAAATAATTCAATAATTTCATAGTAGACTAGAATGGCTGGCTTGTGTGGTATTTCTATATATAAAAAAAGTTTCACTGCAATAAAACTGCCGGGTTCATCAGAACTAGTTAAACATTGGTTGTATTTCTGTACAGCACTGACATTCGGGTCGGGGTTCTCTGTGTGTCATAGCTGTGCCTTAGGGGAAGGTTATCATCCAATATCGCTTCAGCAATCACATGGTAAGAATACAATCTGCATGGAAGTCGATTACCCGCTGACCTGTTCTAGGCAAAAGACTGGGGAAGCAGAAGGAAACGCAATGCCCGCAGAGGAAGAACAAATACTCCATGCACTTTGGTGGATATCAAACCCAGGGCACCGGTGCCTTAAGCCAATAACGCGTTGGCCCTATGATAAAAATTTAAAAAAAATGATGGCTTGGCCATAGGGGAAGGTGGGGGGTGTTCATGGCTGCCCTTTTATCTGTTCACAGCAGAAGCACCCTGGGATCCTATGCACTGTATTGGTGCAAGTCTTGTGGCCCTAAGATCATGCAGCCACTGTGTCCCCATCATTAGGATATATAGAAAAAAGTGGTTATGGTGATCACACTGCACATCTATTAGCAAGTTCCTAACTTTCTGTAGCGAGTTGATAGCACAGTGCACCCCTGATAAACTACAGAACACCCCCTTACGTTATTAGGATGTAGAGAAGTGAAGATATTTAGTAATCTTGCAGAGGAGGCCTCTGACAACACTGCTCGAGATTTTAGCACAAAATGAGAACTTATCACAGGAAGTTAGGATCTTTCTCCTTGATGGCTGATTAATAAGTATTTTTCTGTATCTGTGTACTGAATTGATTTTTTGCCCCCAGACATAATAAAAAGAACGAGTTTTAGTTGGATTTGCAGTGCTGATGTAAATTGTTGGTTTTATTTGACCAGTCTGATGAATGCTTGCAGTTCTATTGTCAGTGATAATGTCAGATACATTCTTGAAGGCCCAGACCCTACGAAGAGTGAATGCAATGCATCGTGTAGCTGTCTGGCTCTGGCAGAAGCACCATTCCCATCATGGTATACAACTCACACGGGAACAAGTTTTACCACCAAAAGCTCGACAACAAAGCTGAACACTTGTGGTCTGAGTTTGAATCGGACCTTTCGCTGAAAGATTATGTAAGATGCCATTTCTGTACTTGGTATGAAATCCCTGGTTGGTGTTCCGATTCTTGGCCTGCGTTACCTTCTTATTGGTGACCTAGAATGAGGATGTGGCTCAGGTGTTCCGACAAACACCACATGACTTGTCACACAATTATCTGCACGCTTGTTACCTGTGTTTGAGTGAATCAGCTTTACCTCCAACCAATCAGCATTCTATAGAATGAGCTCAGCAATGGCAGCTTCCATCATCTCTCAGCGACAGGTCCATTTGAAGAAAGAAAACCAAAGAAAGATTGCACATAAAAGAAACTCTATAAAGTTCTAAAAACTTTCATGAAACGGATTATGGAATAAAAGACGCAAGTGGAAATTATTCCATAAGTAAAATATGACAGAACTGCATTGAGTGGTCTCCCGCCAGTCGTCCGGGTCCTCAAGCTTTAGCAGCGACAGAGGTAGATGGTGGGGCCTGGAATCGTGGTAGGTACAGTCCAAATTTGCTTTCGATTCCGGCAAAGGTGGCTACGGCAAGTTTATATCCTCCCACGTGGTCTGGGTTGGGGGCCGGTAATGTGATGCGGGATTTGGGGACTGGTTCGGAACCAGCTGGCTTCCTGTAGATCCAGAAAAAAAAGCAGAATAGTTATACTGAAAGCCAAGATTTTCTTTGAGTCCTCTATTCTGCACTGGTGACAATTTCCTTATGTGATTGAAGTGCCTCTAAGATAGGAAGTGGCCACAGGAGAATATACCATAGGTGGTTTATATCCTGCACTATAAATTATGTCATATAATTAATAATAAAAAAATACAATTCTGAAATATAATAAATTGTGTCCCGCTGGGTACAGACACTAAAGTGGGAATACAGATAAAAGATTAGCATTCCCTATTGTGCCTGGCACAGGAACTAATTCCTGCAGTAGTGATCATCATTACATATCAGACAAATTTAAACTCCGCTTCCCCACCTCCTAGATTGTAAGCTCTTCTGGTCAGGGTCCCCTTCTCCTCCTGTGTCACTGTCTGTATCTGTCATTTACAACCCCTATTTAATGTACAGCACTGCGTAATATGTTGCCGCTATATGATTCCTATTTTATAATAATAACCTTGTAATAAAAATATATAAACCAATAAACATTTCGAAACCAGCAGATTGATATTTGTCTAATGACATTCCTGTATTCACCAGGAAGAGATAATATTGATTATATTGTACAAAGCTGAAATTCTACTTATTAAACGTATTAAATTTTAAATGGCTGCCACTAAAGTTTAATAAAAAAAAAGTTTGAAACTTACACTCCACCGAAATCCACATAGAACCATCGCTGCAATAATTCATATGTCACCAGCGTCACACCAAACTGTGGAGAGGATCTGAACACACGGGCTGAGGAGAAGAATTTGTTAACATTCATTGCAGAAGAGGAAACATTTCCAATATAATGTTATTTACCTCCCCAATATATAAAGAAGCAGAGAAAGTTACCTCCAGCTCCCTTCCATAAGGCACGATGCCCTTCCTCTCGCAGGATTTTTCGGAAGCAATCTATGACTCCGCTGTAGGTGGTCTGTCCAGCCCGAGCAGCGACTTGCAGTCGAGTTTTGATGACATCGGCAGGAGTCACCAGAGATGCAGCCGGCATACCTGCAAAGTAATACACAAGGATCAATGTGAGGATCAATATTGTCCTGGGGAGAATTACAGAGAAATGTATAAAGCACATGGAAATGCTTTGTAAAAGAGATAGTAAGCTCTGTAAGGAGATAAAAGAAATGAGAATATTAGGTTTGAAAACATACAAAAATTGCAAAGAAAGAGGAGGCGACCTGCAAGTCCTGAATCTTCATAAGACAGATGGAGTAGTCATATGTTCTCTGTATGCAGCTCTTTCACTTCCCCTGGCAAAGAAGAGTTTGGCATGGTCCTGCTGATGATTGGAGTCAATGTCCTCCGATCAGCTCTGCGATTTCTCTCTGTCAACCTCAACCATGGCAAAGCTGTGGTACTTTTATCAACTTGAATGACGGGGAAAGCAACATGCCCAAATGTAGACATAAAAGCTAAATTCCCCCAGGCAGAGCCCCATACAGTGCACAGCTGGGACCATAACCCCCCTGCCTGGTGCTAGGACTAATTGTAGTCACATGACCAATTACCAAAAACCCCACGGCATGACAGGCCTTTCCATAAGTTATCACTTGCAACTTCTTTTGGTCAGTCACATTTCCATAGCCTTGCAACTCTTATGGAAGGATTGAATCTCTGTTGTAGTCCAGCTCCTTCACCGCCTACTAGGGAAACCGTGAAGTGCAATATTATAAAGAGCTCTGCTGGGGGTAGCCGAGATCAAAGATTGACACCCAGCAGCAGTGTCAAGGATTTTAGATATCATGTCTAAGATAAAATACATGCACATATAATTGTATGGGAGGATTGTTGCTGAAATTAATGGTGACAGGGTCTCTTTAACAAGGGAGTTTGTTTCCGGACACATTAGGGTTATGTGATCAGTTTAGGGCGAGCTGTCCTTTAGGACTTCTCGGGGCGGCAGAGGTCTCTAAAACCCGACTGACCTCATGATTCTGTCAGGAAATTATCTCATGGTGAAACGTGTGCCTCTATCCCCTGAGGTTTTCTGTAAAAGCCCCAAATTAGAGACTAGGAGGAATATGGTGAGGACTTCCATATCCGTCCCATTACATTACAAAAACCGAAGGGAAAAACTTGATATGGGATGCTGGAGAGGCTCCAGACTACCCCTCTCTGTGTAAGGAATGTCAGCATTAAATGAGAAAAGAAAAGATTTCCCAGGAAAGAGTTAAAATCCTCCTACGTACAAAGGAAGATTGGTAAGTAATCAGCTGCTTAAAGACCAACTCCACCCAAAACCTATTCTTCATTTGCACTGCTATCTGTATTCTCGCTGTGAAGACTTATTTCGAGTTAATGGGACAGCACCAGGAAAGTCTATAAATGACTGGAGATGGGATTGTGCCACTTTTGAAAATTAATCAGTGGAAAGACAACATTGTAGCCGTATCACTATTTTGGAAAAGTGTATATAAAATCCCCAAGCCAGGCAGCAACTACGACCTCCATTTTAACTCAATATTCCTCCTATGCTGTCCTAAGCCCAAGTAGGGTACCAATAATGACTCTAGAAAACCCTAAGCACCAGACAAAATAAAATGGCCCTGACAAATGGCATCCACGTTGGAATGTAAACCTGAGCCCTGGCACTAATATGAAAAAATCCCAAGATGGCACTCGGCTCTGAATGTACACTTTTGGACACCTTATCACCCCATTTCAAAACCATCGCCAAGAATATGGAGTCGTACTCCTCCCCACCTACTTGGGAGCTGTAACAACTTTCATGCATCTGGGAAGGCTTTGTTCAAAACGAACATTCATCTGTGGGAATGTGTGCCGATTCAGGGAAAGGAACATTTGTGAGGTCAGATACAGATGCTGAAGGAGAAGGTGCTCAGTAGGGTTCTGAGAAGGCCTCCACACCAATACAAAAAGGTGCAAAGCTCACAATTGTCTAAAATGTCTTTGCCATTCACATTATCTGTATGCTTTATTGGAAACAGATGAGGGCCACATAAATGTGGACATACAGTGTATAGAGGTTGGGACACTGCTAATGAACTGCATATGTGCAACACCAAGGAACAAAAAACTAAATGAAGACCCTGGGACGAGTTCTGCCCTATATGCCAATAGGGGATACAGAAAATACAGGAACAGACTGGTCCATGTACCCCCAACTACAACCTTACCCACCCTGCAGGTGCACAGATTGGAGGGTGACGGGAAACTAATCCCACACTGATGACCCTCCCTAGGATTACAAAAATAAAAGTGAACTGGATCTTCTGACCCAAACAATGTTAGCAATCCACTTGTCTGAAGTTGCCCTTTAAATGTTGGAAGGGGGAATGGAGTATGAGCTGCGCTGTAGAAAATTGCTAACATGTCTGATGATTGAATTCAGATTTCTGGAGGTGAAAGCTCCTCTGCTTGTGCTTTTTTCACGCCTTTGTGGCTACTGGCACGGAACACACAAGGAGCTGAAAAGCAAAAGAGACTTCAACCTCACCACCGCCGCTTCTGCTGCCGCCGCCACTTAGCCACAGGCGCGCGCAAGGAGAACCAGCTGCCACCACCTCAAATAACCCCAGGAAAACTCTGCGTCTCTTTCTTTCTGTGCAAAATCAGCAAACCAAACCCAGCTAGGGTTTCCGAAGGAGCTTTCATCTACAGAAATGCGTTCACCGTGCATTGCTCCAACTCCTTCTCATGTCTGGGTGATGATTTCAATTTACTATGGCACAAGACCAACGTATGGAGGTCACACTCCGCCTATTAGATAGAAATAGAGACCATGTGTACAAGGGTTGGGGAATAAATACACACACGCTGCCAATCACCAAATGGCCTTTTAGATATTTCAGAGAAACCTTACAATGCTTTATTTACATCAAAATTGGATATAATTCCTATTTTACACAAAACAACCCTCCCAGAAAGAGGGGCTGTTCATGAGGAATTATGAAAAAGCTTAGCCCCACTAACCTATCCCACATGTAAGTGCCCCTTAGCGGGTCGAGCAAGAATTACTAACCAAATTCTGCTACCCTGACCCCTTGAGCGTGCCGTCCTCCCTGCCAACCATCAGCCTATGTGGATTCCATTTTTCTGATGCCACTTTCCTCCATTGTGAGGGAACCCAACTGCTGGACAGCCAACGTGAATCATGAAGGTAATAACTTAGAACCAAAGAAGTTAAACAAGGACTGAAAAGAAAAAAAAAGATCTGGGCCTGAAGTGTCATGTGACCATGGCTTAGTAAAAAGTTAATTCTGTTATTTTTTTCCCCAGTGATTGGTAGTAGAAGAAAAGTGAAATGATTCTTTTTGGTTTTCCTGTAGACCAGTTTACAAACAAACCACATAAGTTAGAAAAGCGATTTACTGCAGCGAAGGACCTTTGGCTCTATGAGTAAAAGCAGAGGTCTCTCTAAAGAGGTTCAATGGACTGTTGAATCATATCTAGAGATCAATAATCTTCAGGTAGTGACTGACTCAGCATGGTGTTTGACCATTCAGAGACCCCACCCAATGGCCAATCCATGCTCATATCGGATCAGGCTTTTCTATTCAAGTGGTGATTGCTTTTAAAGGAGCATATTCTGTAGGATTTTGTTTTAAAGAACCTGGAATGTAACTTATTAGTGTTCTGTCCAGGCCCTTTCACCTGGGCACACCACCAGGCACTTTTCAGTAACCACATTGGCTGTTTTTGGGTGGTTACTGAATACCACAATACAGAGGTTGCCACTTACAGCTCCTTCTAACCCAGCTTCAAAAAAATTCTGGGGTGAATACAGATAAAAGTTTACCATGAGTATGTGACCTTGTATTGTGACTATTTTGGAGATTTAAACATATTCCAACCTCAAGGAAGCTGTTGGAATACAATAATTGTGCAATAGCTTCCTTTTTATAGCTGTGATTGAAATATCAAAACAATCAGAATATTGAACTACTGGAGTGAGAAGTATGTTGTGTGCCAATGGGCACTTTATGGGATCATGGTTGGATTCGTGTGAATTTGCAGTCACTGAGCAATGCAGTTGAACCCAGAATTTTTTTTTAAGCTGGGTGCGAAGAAGCTGTAGGTTGGTGTCAGCCCCTGCATTGTGACCCAACTCTTCAGTAAGCTTAAAGGGGCTGGGGAGAACATTGCAATGGGTGAATACCTTTAGAAGTTAGCACAATGGGGTCAACCTCTCATTTCCAGGTCATCTTTGATCCTAATAATTAAGGTGCAATAAGCATTACTTAGGTGATGTGGCCGTAAGGGGGAGAAAGGTTGCATAGTTCTTGATGATTGTAAAGGAGCAATAAACTCTGGGATCAGACTTTTCAAAGTCAACGATGGACATACCACCGAGCGACATTTGACCAAATCATCTGCTGAATGGTGGAATTAGAAAGCAGATGGGATGATCCTCTGCTTTGGAAAGGAACATGTGACCAAATACCTAGTTTTTAATTTCATGGCCAGCAGTGATGGGAGGCTAGTGCAACATTTTCTCCACAAGCTATGAATTTCAGCACTCCTATTATATCTTTATCAACGCCAGCACCTACTTCAAAGCTTTATTTTTTAATAGGTCTGCTGTAAGGAGTGAAGATTTTTTCTTGTGTATCATATTCATCTTCCAGTTTATACGTAACATGTCAACACGTTAGAGATCCAGTCTATAACAGATCTGTGGCTGAAGTTCACAGAATTGTTTGTCGTTTCTTGTAAGTGTATTTTTGGCCGCAATGAAATATTCTCTGTCAAGACTAGCAGCTTAATTCTATGTATGTAATATTTTCTTTCAACCACAATTTACAATTTTTACTTTACATCTCCCTCTGGCATGCTATATTTACACTTTCTTCTCCGCGCGGCAGTTTATTGCACTGAAATGGGTCAGTTTATGCCGCCAGACCATACTGGTTTGGCTGCAGACCTCGTGGGCTCCATAGAGCAGGGGAAGATTTGAACGTTTATTCTAAGGCAGCTTGGTTTAGATTTTCCATAATATCAGTCCTTAAAAAAAATGTAATAGATGTGTTGTGTTGTAGTAGAAGGATCTGAAGTTTTATGCAATCATGTAAGAGTCATCGATAGCAGCAACTGATGGGAGATGTAGCAAATAAAGCAACAGTATTTTTGCTCCCTGTATCCCACCCCTGCCCTCCCTGCATTTGTAAATACAATTAGGTTTCACATGTGAAGTGAAGGGTTCCCCCTCTTAAACGTTCTCCACACATCCCCTGAGGAAGCCTATCAGCGAAACGCATCGGATAGGAGACTTTTTTTGTATTCTTGGACCCACCATCAGAATTCAACAGAGACCATTTGGGACTCTGATAAGTAGCACCACAGACTGTTCAAGGAGCTCAGTGATGCCCTAAACCCGGTAATGAAGGAGATGATCCCAGGTCAGCATCTGCAGCTTTATCAGAAGAATGTGCAGATATCAGGTGTGCACATAGGCATGCAGGGGCAATACAAAACACTGAGCCACATTATGAGTTGCTGTGATGGCATTCACATAAGTGATTTTTCTGTATTGAGAGAACAGAGGCATAGTGCTATGATGTTGCTATGTACAGCACTTGCTGCCCCCTCCTACCAGCAATGATTTGCTTGCAATACATAGAAAAGAACAGGGAATCACAGATAATATGCGATGCAGAACAGATATGTAACTGGTTCAATTTAAAGAAGTTCATTAGCATCATGATAAATATGGAAGGATGGGATGAACCAGGAAGTGTTTAAGAAGCTTTGAACTGGGATTTTCACACTACTAAATAATTACAAGGTGCTCCCAGTGACCCAGGGCTGCTTTGACCTTTATATATGTATTTCATATTTCACATAATGAAACTATTTCAGGAATACATTTTTTAGGCAATAGCTGTAATGATGAATTACAGCCATCCCCGTCCTACACTTCCCAAAATACGATGTGTTTTCGCTATTGTGGTCTGACTATACAATATCACTAAACTATATAATGTCAAGTCTCAGCATGCCCCGTTAGCTGACAAGGAACCTCAGGTCTACTCATGCCAATTCTATAGTTTCATATTTCAGCTTTTCCCTTCTTCCGGTGCCTTAATGGCCCAGCTTACAATGCTGCAACGCTGAAAGCCTTGAAGTGCAGATGACAATCTTAAGTCAGGCAGGTTGACATTTCAGGGGCCATGTATTACATTACGATAATATGCCACAAAGGAGAAGGCTTTCCTTCTCCCCCTCCTCCAGAATCTGAAATGTATTGTTTCATATCTCTAAATGTGTTTAGAAATGGTGCAGCGAAACGTAGATTCACGGCCTTGTAGATTGCAAGCCTGACAGAAATGAAAGTATAAAGGCAGCCTGTGTGACTAAACATCAAAAGGGAGTTATCTGCGTCTGCAATCACATCGGGAGCTTGAAAGAGACAGAGCGAGCGGCCGAATCTCAGAAGCCGTTTGGCTTGTCGATAGGCGCTTGCATTATAGGTCTGCACGTGGACTGCCATGCTCAAGGCTTTTTTTGTTCCTGAGAAAAAGGTTGGATATAGGCAGGTTCTAAAGGCATTTCTATCTGATCATATAGGTAAGGAAGAAGGGGGAAACAAGATAAGAGAAAAAGGAATAGCTTCTAGTCAAGGAAAAAAATCAAAACATATCAGTACATTAAGATAAAACACCAAAGTTTATAATATTTTTAATAAACAGGAATTATATAGCGCCAACATATTACGCAGCTGTTGGCATAAACTACAACTAGTATTTTATTAAATCTCTAGTATTCAGTCCGAGTTATTAGCAGCAAAGGAACTCTGTACAGTGCAATCCCCTGCTGGTGCACCTACCAAAGAAAATGTAATGCAATAAATAAACTAGGAGAAAATTCACCAGCAAAATCCTCCTCTGTCCGTTACCCAACTTACTTTATTTGCCCATAGCTAAATGTTTATCTAAACGGTAGATTCCCATTTCATTTTGTTCTGGTGTGTGGTATTGCAAGTCTTGCTGAGAAGGATGCTGCCCAGATGTAACAATTTTATTGTGTTGTCTACCAGCAACTGGTAATCCAGCAAAGGTGTAGGAAGGTGAAGGAAAGGGTGACAACACTACACGTACATTAAATGTTATCATCCAAGTAAAGGTATTGATTGTGGATTTAACATTTTTGGTTCAAGTGTTTGGGTGTTGCGAGAGACCCATGCAGTGAGCCATTCAGCTGCCAATGTAAACTCTCTGGTCAGTCCCAAACTTGCTCTATGCATGCATGAAGATCCATTAAATTCCTAAGGAGGAGCCATCCAGTATGCACCCAAATAACTGATGGCCTTAGGAACAAATCAGATGTTTCAGCCCATGTGCCACAAGAGGAGGTACCATCCAGAGCAGGGGTGTCAAACTCTGGCCAGCAAGGTCCTTTTTTTGGCACCCAAAAGAATTCAGAAAATTATATACATCTGGCCCACCTGCCCGCTACTACAATATCCGGCATCACTCATGTCTATAGACCAGCAGCCCATGTGTGGCCCGCATTGTTGTTCTGTTCTATTGACTGTTCTATAGACGAATCTAATATGTTACTACTTCACATCATCATTTTCAATACATGCAAATACATAGATATTATTCTTGTACACCCATCATGTGACACAAAGCCTAGGCAATGATCACATGGTGCCTGACTACCAGGGGCATTGTGTTTGTTTCAATCCATTAGAGACTGCACAGTGTAATATTTAGTGTCAGACAAACTTGTGATGTGAGAGGATGAACAACACAAAGCTGCATAGATAGAAATTAGTCTTTTCAACCCTAAAGTGTGTGTAGAGGGGTTTGTTTTTGTTAGGCATAGAGATAAAGCACTAAACGTCCTCAATTTTTTCAATACATTTAAAACTTAGACCAAGTCGAGGTGCCAAATTTTAAATTTAGGCCCTCTGTGTATTTGAGTTTTACAGCCCTGTTCAAGAGGGTTTTGCAGCGACAGGTGTGGACAGGCCAGCATGAAACCTAATCATATCGAAATAAATGAATAAATTCATTAAAAATAAATAAATGAAACTGTGCAAAACCATTGCATGATCCATTTAAGCAATGTGTATGTTCTGTCACTCTTCTGGACAGCAACATAAATAAGAAAAAAAAACACAGACATTAGGCAAAACTTATTAGCGTTTGTGTGGGTTTAATTCTCTTACCCTCAAAATTGACCTTAGATTGTGCTAAAGACATATGTCTATGGTAAGGACATTAGATTATGAGCCCCTGCGGAAACAGCTAGTGACATGAATATGGACTTTGTAACGCGCTGCGTAATATGTCAGCGCTATATAAATACAAGATAATATTAAAAAAAATGGGAAACACACTGAAACAAGAATGGCTCCTTAAGCACAGATTTAACTTCCACTCTGATCCAAGTATGTCCCTCTTGTGTACCTGTATCCTGATAAAACCCTTACATTGGTTATCGTGTCAGCAGATAGATAAGCAAAGGATGTATCCTGTGTAACATTTTATGTGATATTGAAAAAAAAAATGTTAGGAATGCCAAAGACCACCCAGTGATTTTTGTAAATATTAATTAATCACCAACTACAACAGACAGTGTTATTAGGCAGGTAAAGAAAGCCGTGGACAGTAAAAGTGTGTTAGTTTTTGTTTCCTAGAATCTGACCCGTCTGTTAGACCAAAATGTTGTGGATGAAAGAGGGTGAAATAATGAATAAGTAGAAACACTGTCCACAAAATGATACAACAGTCTTTGATAATGGCTTCTTCCAAATTAAATATATATATATGTGTGTGTATATATATATATATATATATATATATATATACATATATATTTTTACAGTTTAAACATTTACGACTGTCAAATATGAATACAGCGCTGCGTAATATGTTGGCGCTATATAAATCCTGTTTAATAATAATAATTTAATAATAATGAAAGATATTGCTGTTTACCACTTCACAACCCACAGCAATTCAACTGCAAACTATAGCGGGAATGGCCCCCCTAGGGTTACTATAAAATTACATTAACTCTGCATGATTATGTCAAACTGGAATGTTCAGATGATTATGTTGGCGCTTTATAAGAGCCACCAGAAGACATAACATTTCATAGTGATTTCATGATAATGATTCCAGATCAAAATAAGGGATGCCAACCAACCCTGCCCCAATAACCTAAAAGAGAAAAAATATTTAAATCCTATCTGAGTTTGTTGGGTGTTTTTTGGGATTAAGTAGAAAAGGATTACAAGCCCTATATAGGTTTTATTGCTATGCGAACAAGTTGGGAATTACTCTCAAATTGTTCTGGTAACAGAAAGTAATGGAAAATTAAAAATTAGTGAGCTGTTACAGAAAAAGAGAAATTTTACAGAAACATTTTTTTTTTGCAACAAGTGAAAATATTATGCACATAAAAATGTTCTATATGCTAAAAAAAACATTACAACGCTTACCGGCGATGGCACCAGCCAGAAGTAGATACCCTGGGCTCACTGTGCCATCTTCTGCTGAAAAGGCGCTCTTCATATGAGCATAGCAGGGAAAGTAGATCGCAGAGAAGGGGATATCACGGAGAAAGCATGCCTTGGCACCCTGTGATGAAACCAGTTATAGTTATATAGAACAGTGCCATAAAAGAACAGACAGACATTATAACACAAAATAGAAACAAGATGCATTCCTTACTGTGACATCTTAGGGTGATGAAATGCTTATATGCTACCCAACTGAGCTGAGACTTTGACAGGTTCATCACCAGCATTGCCAAACTATTATCTGGGCTGATGTGTACCCAATATAGATTCCTACTGGAGAGTTAATGATGGAAATAATTGACTATTAATGATAAAACATAAATCATTCTTGGTAGGACAGACACTAACTTATACTAAGTATTCTCTGAACCTCTCAATCTATAGGAGAATGGAATGGGATGTAAATTGTGCCAGTTAGAGACATATGGGATTATATAGGAATAATGACCTTCTTTCCTATCTATTGATGGGATTCAAAACTGTTTTCCAATCTATTTGTTCATGCTCCATAACTGAAAGTATCAAACCAATTAAAGGGAACTGGGCCTGATAAGAATATAGATTAGAATGGTTTACAGGGAAGGCTGCATAATTTTAATTCCTAAAATTATGAGCAAATAATAGAAAATAAGGAATATTGGTTCCTTCGGCCAAGTCACGTTATGCTTTGGGGTTTTCTTCTTTCTTGCATAGCTGGTGTCAATATTGCATAAAGTGGAACTGACATTACCACATCATTGTCACAGCAGCATTGTATTGTAAACTCAAGGCAAATGTGGGGACACAAAGTGAAGGGCCCTGACCATGACAACTGGCTGAGGATTAAATGGCCTAAAAGAGGACCAGTAGCAAAGTGGTGTTACTGCAGCATACATTGCCAGAGATAAGGTATTTTTTTTTATAAAAAAAGAATATACTTGGTTTAAAAAACTTAACACAAAACATGTGGAGATCTGCTAGAAAATCCAACAGGTAGATTGGTACCCCGCCAAATGACAGCAGAGTGCATACAGACCTTAGCATCCTGTGAAGGACCAATAAAATCTGCAAGAAAAGTAGTTTACAGTCTTGTAGCTCCACTCTCCACCTACCAAAAACTAAAATATCAGCTTGAAGTGTTTTAGATTTTACATTTCTTTACATTTGTCATTTCTTTTCTTTCGCCACATTTGTTTGTACAGAACTGAAAACTAAAATAAACAGCTTTTACAAATGTGCCAATTCTTCACTTTTTTCTCCTCCAGTACAAAAAGTCTAGAATTTACAACAAAAAAGAAACTATTTACGTTAAAAGTGAAGGCCGGTAAGGAAAAATGTAATTCTGCTACTGTATTGTCAAACAGGTAGGGCATTTCAGGCAGGTACTGGAACATGGGACGAACAGTATATCCGCCAGGCTGGAGAACTCTCCTTAGCATGCTAATTCTTGCATATTCCAACCCAGCACTAAACAACCATTTCTACAACAACAGGAGAGTAATTACGCTGACAAAGGCACCTCTGTGTTGGGTTGGGCAGAAGGAGCCAGCAGGTCTGGGAGACTCAGGCTTAGGCCAGTCTCCTGCAGTGAATGCACATTGTCTGGTGTAAAGGGGGAGAGAGAAAAAAATGCCAGACTGAAGGGGGAAGGCTTCAGCTATACAAGACAGAGGTGCACCTTGTCTGCCAGGGTTATTTAATGCTCCTGGCACCTGTAGAAGCTCCCACCTCCTTCTCCATTTATTTCCCATAGCTTACAGGTCTAGAAATTATTTGGCATGCTGAATTGTTATTTGGAGTCAATGGTTGTAAACAATAGGCAGCCAGTCACTTCTTCAGCTTCTGCACTCCCCCCACTTTTCATGAAGTCATTAACCCAAGTTTTACCTGTAGTACTCACAGGATACGTATTTGCTATCTACTTTATTTTTTTTAATAATTGAGGAAACGAAAAAAAAAAAAATAAAGTCAGCAAAGTGCACATATACCTGACAAACTGTATAGTGCAATTTATATATTAGATTTTTAAAAAATCTTGCATAAGAAACAACACACAAAGCGGGCCTAAACACAACATTTTATCTTTACAAGGGTAGTCAAGTAGTAAAAAGTAAACAAGTGCAGTAAAGTAAAAACGTTAAATTATATTTATTTTTTAAATCTTATTGGGAGGGCAGAGCCTCCCGGGATATGTACGTCACGCATCCCAGAAGGCGCTGGCTACTCCTTTTGCACATGTCTGATCTCAGGCATGAGCAGAAGGGGCATTTTTTTTGCTAAGGGGAAAGAGATGCCATTCTCACTCATGCACAGTGAGATCAGCTCTCTTTTTTCCCTTTGCAACAGGCTACGTCACCCGATCTCGCAACTGCGCAGTGCGAGATAGGGTGATGTAGGAAGAAGATCAGAAGAGAAGACTGAAGATGGTGGCGCCCAGCGATTCCTCTGTGCCGGGACTAAAAAATTTCAGTTTATTTTCGCTTTGAATATCAATGATAAATACGTATATTTTTAATACAAGATCTTTTGCTTTCCAGAAATCTAATCTATCTCTGTCCCAATTCAGTTAAAGATTTGGCATACACTGGCTGAGTACCACTGGAATTGCAATTCAATAAATTCACTTATTAGCACACAGATCTCCTAATTACAATACCTTATAAAGGCCAAAGAAGCCCAGGTCTCTGAGAACGGTAAGTGCACTGACACGGGGGCCAGTAGTGATCTCTCCCGCCACTTGCAAGCGGATCTTCACAATCTCCAGTGGATTGGTAAAAATGACCTGCGAGCCTCCAGCCTGGAATAAAAGAAAATGAGGTTAACTACAAAACTACAAAAACTATTAAGCCTCATTAAGGCCTTGAAATAGAAAAATAAAACAAGGGTATAATATTCAGATAAACCAAACGGAACAGATAACAGTACAGTAGTCCTGAGGGACGGAGTATAACAATGCAGGGCACCACATTTAATTGTTTTGTAACCCTTTATCACATGCAGTATTTTTTTTTAATTGGATTATTAAACAATAAAAACCATAATAGAAATGCCAGCAAATAGTTGGAACATGTGTTAATATTGTTGCAATATTTTAACTGCAAACGTTTAGAGCAGCGATTCTCAACCAGAGGTTGCTAGGGGTTCCTTAAGCACTTTCTGCCTCTCAAGTGAGTTTAAGTGACCCCAATGATCGTTTTGGCGATCTGTAAGGGCGACATTCTTCCCAATGGTCAGCAATGTAAGAGGAATTCTTCCCACTGACCACCACACTAATATACTGTGAGCTGTGGATGTAATAAATATAGGAGTTCCCTGAAGACCTTAAATTTATTTCAAGGGTCCCCCCCGTTGAAAAGATCGAGAAACACTTACTTAGAGTATGTACAGTTAATGCAAGACTCAGCATCACAATTTATTTAGGTTAGTGTGTCCTAAGGTTTGCAATTTTTAAAAATAAATTAGAAGGGGAGAAAATGGATTTCAACATCATTCTTTAATAAAACCTTTGTTATACGCTCCACTGCTGACACAAGCTACATCTAGTCCTGGTGTCACTTAAAGAAATGGTGTAATGGTGGAGTATAAGCATACATATAACAACATACTGAAACAAAAAATTACTTCAGTTTTAAAGATAATGGGCCTGACTTAGTTGTCCATTATCTGGAGAGGATACACTTTCATCAGTGAAGCTGGGTGATCAAGCAAACCTGGAATGGATCTGGTCCAGGATTGAAAACGTTTGCTAACAAATGACTGAGGAAATCCATTCCAGATTTGCTGGATCACCATGTTTCACTAATAAAAGCGTATCCTCTCCAGCCTCGGAGAGCTTTAATTAACCAGGCCCAAGGTAACAGTCTATCCTGGCTGCATCCTCACACTGATATGAGACAATCCAATAAGATAATTTATCAACTTAGAGGCCTGCAAGCCAACTGTCTGCGCCTCTGGATCAAAACTTTTATTATATGGCAGGACTAAATACATTTTAGCAGTGCTGAAGAAGCTGATCTACAGAGGAGTTTGACATAACATTTACAGTTTTAAGTTTGGCTATACGTATACCTAAAATTAAATGTGAAAAAAGTAGCAACATTTTACCATTTTTCTGTTCATCAATTCTTTCCTATTTGAGGAAGACTCAACGCCTATGTGGCTAGCTAGCATCAGAAGGACTCGATAAGACATTTACCCAACAGATAAATGTGATTACCCAGAAATAAAGGCATAGCAGAAAACCGTCAATACAAATTAACCTTTTTGTTTCTTGTATAATGATTCTAGTTTGGAAATATTCCTTGTAGTGAAACAAGGAAAATTAAAAATTACATATACAATATAGTTAGCATAGCAAATATTCCGATCTTCAAGGTTTAGTGTGTTGTGTTTTTGTTTTTTTAAACCTGCTTTGTTTGGAGGTAAGACATTTTCTTCTTTGGCTAATTAATCTTCAAATACTATGGGATGTCCTTTGATGATACAAGAGTGAAATGCCTTTTTGGGTAAACAACATGGCTCCCACTATTTGATGTCTGGTTCAACTAATTTCCCTCTCCACTTTGATGTATGATTATGACATAACCTATGGTTATTATTATTATTATTATTAAACAGGATTTATATAGCGCCAACATATTACGCAGCGCTGGTTGTGTATGAAAAGTGATTTCTTTCCTTGGCAAACCCCCTGAAGAAGCGAGTCTCCCGTGAAACGTGTTGGAAGCTACCAATGTTATTTAAAAATTTGTACATTGTAATTTATGACTTTTAATCAAGATATCTAATAAATGTGTAAGATTTTAATGCCACATTACTTTGTGTCTTCTATAGTAGTTCGGCCATAAGGAACTTCATTTCCGCTATATGTTGTATATCCTAGGAGGTGGCAACACAAAAAACTTTAATAACATAATTAGGGTATTTATAGCTTTTTAGGCTTCTTTTTCCACCTCATCAATATACAATATAGTTTTTTTTTAATGGTATTACAGCATCAGTGTTTGTTCTGCTAAGATCTCCATTTTCATAGCTGTTAAACCTGCCAGAAGATGTATTATTTTTCTATCTTTATCCTATTACAGGGAGTGAAAAAACAACAGCTCTAGTGGCAGAATCAAATGATAGTAAAATTATGTAATAGGGCAACTGCCACGTAAAGCCATTGTACAGACGCACAAATTATTGCTGTGCTAAAAAACTGCTTTAGGTGACACTAAGAATGAACAAATGAGTGTGAGCTGTACAGACAAGCTACAGTATAATTAGTCTACATAAGGACTCTCTATCCTTGAAGCTGCATTCCTAATGCATGTGGCTACAATTCAGGCTCTCTGTCTTCACTTGTAGCCACCCCATTGTGCTGAGGTGAAATGAGACTATGGGTCTGATTTATTTCAGTTTCGTGAGTGAAGCTAACTGATTCAGCAAACCTGAAATGGATCTGATCCAGGATTCAAAAAATGTTCTAACAAATAGCAAATGACTAGAAGAAATTCATTCCAGGTTTTCTGGATCATCCAGCTTCACTGATGAAAGTGTAACCTCTCCAGCCTCAGAGAGCTTTATTAAATACGACCCTATGAGTTTAACACCCCCATCCATGACTCTCTAAGAAATCAAGGGACATGGAGTTTTCTTATAGGCAGAAAGCTGACATTGCAGCCACTCTGCTGCCTCCTAGAGTTAAGCTAGAAATAGAAAAAACTACCTGCAGACTGACTACAAACGTTTAAACAAAAAAAAAAGAAAATTCAATTACAAATATGACTGCGTGTTTAACAATCTGAATTCCTAATATGAGGTCTGTGACTTAAGATCTTTTAAATATACCTTTTGATTTTCCCAGCAGAGCTTGAGTTAATTGAACATTGAATTTAATTGCTGTGCCCAAATATTTACATATGTTTGGATTATAAAGCTTTTTAATTTTAGAACATGCATCACAGACAGTCATTAAAATAGGCTGACTTGTGAACTAGGTTATGTGCCCTATTGTGTATTGTATAACAAATCACAAAAATAAACCACAAAACAAGGTTCCGGTCTGTCCTTTTTGATATGGGGGGGGGGGGAGTGTTGAGTGTTGAAAATTGTGATGAAGAGGATGACTAAAGGGTGGAGAAGAATTCTGTAGAAGAGATGTTTCAACTCTTACCAACAGATTATCAAGAAAACATCACAAGTTTTGACCAGCATTGCCACGTTCAAAACAAAAATTATTGTTTCATCTTTATGTGTGTGGCAGCAGTGCTTAGAAGTTCAGCCAAACTCTGGAACACCCCATTTGACTGACAGTACAAAAGCAATTAGGCGGAGGACCTGTCAAGCTATTCCTTTTCCCCTCTAGGTAACGGTGTTTGTTGTGTACAACTAGTTTGGCTGCTGTTAACGTATTGAAATTAACTTGGTGAAGAGGGAAATTTGGAAGGAAATTGTGACTTGTCTCCAAATAGTATATGGCATTTACTAAGCAAAGCGTAGCTATGAAAACACAGGGGGGTGCATTTTAAAAAATGTTTTCACCCAGAATTCATACCTTTACCTAATTTATTTGAATTAGGAAAATGTGTAAATCGTAGGGGAAAGTTGTATGATAATTTCTAGGAACCCCAAAGTGTATTTTCAGCTAACTCTGTGCTCTCTGGCTATACTGCTACGTGACATTGTTTCTAGTTATCTGCATGGACAATAAGATTTTATCCTAGAATCCGGTTTCTGTTGTCCTAATACAGTAAGGTAATAAAGGAAATGTATCAGTGGTAGAAAAGTTGAAAAAGCTTCAAAATGGAAAACTAACTGAAGCACCATATCTACGGACTGGTACATTGCAATCTATAAAATACCTTTTTTTTTTCCATTGGATACAGCTTAAGCAGACCATTTACTTGAAAATGGCTGCCGACATACCTCAATGGACAATAAAAACCGTCACTATCTGTTTCTGTAACATATGAGAAAAGTTTGTGCTGCAGGGCAAGCATATTGTAGACTACTGTAATATGTACTTGTGCATACAAATGGTGGGAAATGAATAAAACTACACTACACAGACTATTGCTTTTTACTGTACATACCGTTTTTACTCTAAAAATGAATACTTAGTCAATTACCAATACAAGCCTGCACATAAGACACGCTAAATTGTAAATGTGGCCAGAGGTAGCAGAAACACAATAGACTTTAATATGGAAATATCACCTTCCTTCCCTTAGCCTTACTGCATCCTACTTTGTTATTGCAAACAGCTGGACCATTATTAAGGTGCAAGGGTTGGCCTCCACCCAATTTAGGCTCTTTTCAGACCCGTGGGTGAAAACCACACTGTTAGCCACTTCCATCCACCCCTACTCACCTTCTATGCTCAACTGCAGTGTATGACAACCGCTTTGTCATGCAGTTCTTCCAGAGTCTTGTTCCCTGGAACTGAACTGCAATCCACTACAATCACAGTGAATGTAAATATTAGTTCCTACCTGCTCCCATTCTGCTAAGTGTGAGTGGTTGGAAGCATAGATAAGCATGTGCTAGCTAAAATGCACTGCGAGTTTTGAGACTACTGATAAAGAGCGGTGGACTTGTGCAATATAGAAACCCCAAGATGGAAAAAAAAAAAAGCCCTGGGCTTGAAGGGCTATAAAAGTTTTTTTTCCCTCCCAACAACAACTAGACTAACCTGGGTTTTTGTTACATGGCCATTTTACACAAGAACCATCTACCTAACAAGCAAGAAGCTCTGTGAAATCTGCTTGAAGTTGCCCTTTTTAAAGTGGTCGCCACCAGGGAGACATTTACCAAAGTGACAAAGGAGGAGCACAATGCTGAAACAATGATGACCCAGGAAAAGGAAGGGCCTGAACAATGATCTTTACTGCAAGATTACACAGTATTTTCATGAAAATTGCAGATTTAAACATAGTGAAAACTTCTGATAATGAATTAACTTAATGTGAGATTTTAGTAACTGGGGTTAGAACTACTGTAATAGTTTTATAGCGGAAGTGCATTCGTTTCCAAGCCCGAAATTCCAACCTTGCCATCAGCCATGTATAGTCTCATCTCTTGTACTGAAATTGTTTTATGTACTGTTACACATACACACACTATATATATATATATATATATATATATATATATATATATATATATATATATCCTTGGTGTTTTGTCAGCATTGCCATCTCTCTGCATGTTTTTACCAGAGCTTCTTGTGAAGGAACTCCCTAGTACTTGACTTTTGTCTTCGCAAATTGCTTAGACATGTTTGGATTTCTTGTCTCAAATCACTCCTGATGAAGCGGACCTCAGCATCTGTGAAACGTGTGGAGTTGAAAACATTTGAGACCAAAATGTGAAACCTCTATGAATTGATCCTCACATATTTCCAGTTTTTTATTACCTATTTGAATAAAGATTGTTGGTATTTTATTTTTATACTTGAATGTTATTTAGATGCCTCTAGTCCCACTTTTTGTTGCCTTTGGCATTTGTTTTGGAAATGTGCATTAGAAACGAAAACTTGACAGACCTTCCCCTTAATTTTCTGGATGGAAAACATCCAGCTTCATCTAAGGCCTTTCCTTGTTAACTATACTGTCCCTGGGCTACAACTTTTCAATCATGGAGGCTCAGATTCACATGTAGGTGTTATTACAACTTTCCATTTTCAGGAAGCTATGTACAGCTTCCCTGTCAGGCCCTCCCACCAGCCTTGATTTGCATGCAATGCAAATGTGATGAAGGTAAAGTGTCAGAAATAAATTATGGAATGAGAATGTAAAGGTTTTATGATGAAGTTAATACATTTATTAGCTTGTTGATGAAGGGAAACCAAATATAAGCACATAAAACTTCTGCTTTATTAAAATGGGCATGTTCTGCCAGATTGTGGTCATTTCTCATTCTATACATCTGATAGACTTGTACCCAGGAGGAGTAAACTCTGCTCCCTCAATGTAATAGGCAGTTTTTTCAACTTTTGTCACATGTAAGAATAAGAACGTAAACAATAAGTGGGAATGGCCGATAGCAGACAGCTGATAATTTAGCTAGGGAAAATTAGCAGAAAAAAATGTAATAATTATATTTATTTACATAGCTACTGATCAAGAACCAATTTAATTAAACCAGGCTTTGAATATATTTACATGAAATTCTCCTCATGATATCATTCTGCTTGTATGCCCAAGCTTAAAACAACATCTTGAAGTATATTTCATTAACACGGTTCAAAATAACATTCCATTCAATGGGTCAAAACAACAAGAGCAAAGCCAACTTTCTGGCCCTCTAAGTTACATTTTTACAAAATAAAATATAATTTAAAGACTAATGATGATATCTTTGTCTGTCACGACACAAACCTCTGGTCTCCCTTCTTAGCGCTGACCTTCGGATGTTAAAGTGTTGTTTTGTATGTTGTACAAAGACCAGACACAATCACCGCATTGACTTAATGCAATAAAAGCAGCTAAAAAGCTGTTAGCTGAAGCAGGGTCACAGAGCACAGAGGTTCGCGGTTTTTAAAAAGAGGAATCGGATTTACAAACAGAAAAATGGCACAATGGAGAAGTGGACAAAATTATCCATGCGTGCTAATTCCCAGTAATTACCAAGCAAGGTGAACTCCCAGGGGTCTTGAAAGTCATCGCCTGGTGACGCTTGACTGGAAAGCAAAGTGGAGCGGGCTTATGTGACACGGATCCTATGAAAGCTTTAGGAGCAGTGACAGACACAAAGGTTTTATAAAAGTGGCACAGATCAGGAGGTTGGCATGGATCATACCAATTACAGGAAAAGGGAGCATGGCAACTAAATGTTTAACAAATGGTTGTTTGGGTGACTTTTTGAAGATGATGAAACTCGGGCCAAGACAACCATTATTTGCAGCAGCAACTGTTTATTTTCTATCAGTCGATAGAATTAAAACAATTTTTAAGGGTTTCTTCAATAAAGCTGTTCATTTTCTGCTACAAGAATTATTTTCCAGTTTTTATGCTTGTGTAGAGTTCCCAGAGAAAGCTCAACTCTTGCTTAACTATTGACCAAATACTGGTGGCTTCCCTTAGCTTGCAGCCTACTCATTCACTAAGTACCAAAAGGATAGCTAAATGGGCAACCTATACATTCACTCAAAACCAGTGACATCACTGAGAAGCTAACTTATCCGGTCACTCAAAACCAGTGAAATATCCAATACTGACAGCTATCCATTCACTGATAACCAGTGACATCACATAGAATGCAGCTTATCCAATTCTTAAAAGAACTGGGTATGGTATGTTAACATCTGCACATTGTTGGCATGTTGTATGTCACTGCATTTAAAGTTCCCAGCCAAATGTGTATTGCAGAGGCTAATGGTAACATGTCTACATCATACTGCACCTACAGCACACTCAAACAAAGCTGATAAGCGCCTGGTAATTCAGAATTATACTAATTATACTAAAATCACAAATGCAGATCCCTATCCTGACTTCTTACATTAATACCTGCTGAAACATATTTTGCCAGTAGAATTACTCCATAGGTCCCCCTCAAATGACCGAACAGACTGAGAACTGTTCACGTGATTAGTGCTAAAGGTATTAAAGGGACTGATGTGTAGACTTGGCTGGTCAAGCAGAAGCTCTGATAAGCTTTCATCATCTCCTAAATTTGATTACATGACCAGCACCAGAGGGACCAAAGTGCTTTCATATAAAAAAAATCACAAGGTCTGGCCTTTTAACAGTTGCAGCCAATGCTGATATAGCAAATGCAGGAGGGGTTCTGCCAGATAACCTGAGTGTGCCAAAAGTTTATGAGGATTTTTCTGGATCATCTGCCTTTGCTGCTCTCACCTATAGAGGCCTGCACTTCACACATGCCCCTAGACCTGGCAACAAAGAGGGTGGTGTGGTCTCATTCTCTCACCTAACTGTACATACAGAGTCCTTCCTACCCCAACCTCTCTCATTTTCACCTCTTTTGAAGTCCACCCTGTCCGTCTCAAGTCCCTTACCCCTCATTGTTGTTGTTGTCTACCAAGCCAAGTATCACAATTTTTGGATAACTTTGCCTCTTGGCTCCCACACATTTTTTCCCATCTCTTTTCTCATTCTCATCCTCGGTGACTTTAATGTTGCAGCGGATGAACCCAACCATCCCTCCTTGGCCAAACTGCTCTCCATCACCTCCTCATTTGGACTCGCACAGATGGCCCCACACACATCGCTGGACACATTTTAGACCTAGTATTTTTTCAAAACTCTGCAACCTCACCCTCCTTGACAACTCACCATTTCCGCTTTCTGATCAAAACCTTATCACCTTCAACCTATCGAACTCTTGCCCCCCTGTGCCACACTCCAGACCTGGTCAATGGCAAAGAGATATCCGTAACCCTGAGCACAACCTATTCTCAAACTGCCTTGCGCCCCTAAACCCCACTCTCTCCAAAATCAATTCCCCAGATGTAGCTGCCACCCAGTTAAACCACTCTCTTTCTTTGGCTCTGGATAAAGTTGCCCCTGCTAACTTCTGCAACCCCCGCCCTGCCAACCCCCAACACGGGCACAACAATCACACCAAACAACTACAAAAGACTGTTCATGCAGCTAAGCGCAAGTGGAGAAAATCTGACCTCAGTGCTGACTTCATGGACTACAAAGCCAAGCTTCAAAACTTTAAAACTAAGCTCAGTCACCAAGCAAAATTATTTCTCTGCTATCATCTCCTCTCAAGCTTCCAACCCACGCAACCTCTTCTCTTCTGGCTCCCTCCTAAACTCCACACAACAACCTTCACTGCCCAAGACATTTCCACCTACTTTAGAGAGAAAATTGACAAAATCAGACATGATGTCTCTGCTCCTCCACCCTGGCCCCTGCCCTAACTGAACTAGTCAACCTCTCCCTTTCTACTGGTATCTACCCCTCCGCTTTCAAACATGCCATAATTCTCCCTATGCTAAATAAACCCTCACTGGACCCCTCCCTACCCTCTATCGTCCTTTCTCCCTTCTCCCATATGTCTCCAAACTCCTTGAACGCCTTGTCTACAAAAGACTCACCGATTACCTGAGCACCAACTCTCTCCTTCACCCTCTCCAGTCTAGCTTTCGAGTTGCCCATTTCACCGAAACAGCCCTTACTAAAGTGGCCAATGACCTCTGCAGCGCTAAGGCTCAAGGCAACTTTTCCCTCCTTCCCCTTGATCTTTCCTCAGCTTTTGACACTGTTGATCACCCCCTTTAAAACAAATCATGCGCTCCATTGGTATCAGTGATACTGCTCTCGCTTGGTTTGCTTCCTATCTGTCTGACCGCTCCTTTCAAGTTTCTTTCAATGGTAATTCCGCCTCTCCGACTCTCCTTCCTGTTGGTGTTCCCCAAGGGTCAGTCCTTGGACCGGTTCTCTTTTCTCTGTACACCTCCTCTCTCGGTAGTCTCATATCCTCCTTTGGCTTACAGTACCATCTGTATGCTGATGACACTCAAATCTATCTGTCCACCCCTGACCTGTCTCCCTCAGTCCTGGATAAGGTCTCATGCTGCCTGTCAGCCATCTCATCATGGATGTCTGACCGATTCCTGAAACTCAACCTGGATAAAACCGAACTCATCATCATCCCCCCCCCCCTCAAATTCCAAATCTCCCTCCGACATATTTCTCATATTTCTGTTAACAACACTGTTATTCGGCCCTCCCCTCAGGCACACTGTCTTCACCTTTGATTCTGCCCTCTTATTTACCTCTCCTATATTCAGAACATTTCCAGGTCCTGTCACTTTCACCTGCACAACATCTCCAAAATCCGCCCCTACCTGTCCCCAGAGACCACCAAACTCCTTGTACACGCTCCGATCATCTCTCGTCTGGAATACTGTAACCTCCTCCTCTCTGGTATTCCACTAACCCAACTCTCTCCTCTACAATCTAATATGAATGCTGCAGCCAGACTCATCCATCCTTCCCTCCGCTGCATCTCTTTGCAGATCTCTACACTGGCTTCCATTTCACCTTAGAATCAAATTCAAGCTTCTGTGCTTTGCCTTCAAATCCCTCAACAATTCTTGTGCCATTTACATTTCTGACCTGGTAAAAAAAAATACTCCCCTAGCCACTCTCTCTGCTCCTCCAATGACTTCCTCAATCATAACCTCATCACACGCACGGCTACAAGACTTTTCTAGAGCTGCCCCGACTCTCTGGAATGGTCTTCCTCGTCCTATTCGGTTAGCTCCTACCTTCTGCTCATTTAAAAGAGCACTCAAAACCCATTTTTTCAAACTTGCCTACCCATTTTCGTCTGTCTTTTGAAACAGTCACTACCTCCCACCACTACATATCTCCCCTCCTATTTTGTGGTAATTCCCTCACCTACTAGATTGTAAGCTCTTCGGGGCAGGGTCCTCTCCTCCTGTATCACTGTCTGTATTAGTCTGTCTTTTGCAAACCCTATTTAATGTACAGCGCTGCATAATATGTTGGCGCTATATAAATCCTGTTTATTAATAATAATAATAATAAAAAAATAATAATAACTTTTACTGTGAATTTGTTCAATTCTTTTATTTCTAATAGATAATTCACTGAATGGGCATGGACCTCATTTTAAAAAGTAAAGATTTAACTTTTGTCTTTAATGCCTGTGCCCAGAGTCTAATTTTTTTCATCTACAGTGTGAGGTTTTAGCCTTTGCTTTCTCTGATTGATAGTGTCACCAGATTTAGGACTAAAATATTATGAATAAACAGTATTTATATAGCAACAACATATTACAAATCGCTGTACATTATATAGGTTTGGTGACGTCACTTCTGTGTTCTCCTTGCTGGGCAGAATGCTGTACCTGAAAACCTGCAATGCGAGGATCCCAGGACCTAATTATGCTTAATTTTTTTTATGAATGAACCTGAAGTGAACCTTTTTTTGCTGCTTCTTGAGTATTGCTTGGCCAGGTATCAAGGGGGAGCTGCTTTTAATTAAAATAGGCATGGAAAGTCAGTAACAGGGCAAGAAACTGCTGTAGTAAGATCAAAGGAAACAATGTTGACTAGTCATTTCCCCAATTACCTATTGGGCTCAGTTTCCAGAGTTTAATCCAAAATATACGTCTGCTAGTGGATGACAAGTAGTAGTACTGAGAAATTGTTTTTATGGAGACATCAGGGTACTATAGAGAACCCAATTTACAGCTTAGGGGAAGATGAGGGTTACAAAGCGTTACGGTCAGATCCCTAAATCCAAAAGATGTGTATATCTTAAAGTAAACGTAAAGGAAAATGTAAAGGAAATGCATAGGATGCAATTGGTGATCTTGTCCCTCAAAATGCTAGCTGCCTGGTATATGACACATACACCTGCACCTGATCTGAAAACACTTAAATTAACATTACTGTAGTATCCGCTCACCTTTGGGCGCCACTATGCTATGCACATTCCATTCAGGAAAATGTAGATGGAGGGTGAATCCAGCAAAGCATCACAAAGAGCTTCATGACTGGACAGGAGGGCATTTATATGTATCTATGTATATCCAGGCATTACCCAAATTTAACGTCAAACCCCCCTTAACCCAGCTACAGCAAGTCCCAGCTATATTTTTTCTTTCACCTTGTTCCTGTAAAACAAAACAGGTTTTATGAGTCCCTGTAACATCATTTTAAAGCTTATAAAATGCCCACAAGGGCAGCCTCTGGCAGGTCAATTCCTACAAACAATTCCATTTCCTAACACAATGTGTGAACACGTAGAACTGTATTGTTAGTAAAGAAATAGTTATATGAATGTGAAAAGGGACTGAAAGGTACAAAGATATAAGTTCTGTTGTCTCACAGCTAGAACTGGGCAAGGTTGTTGTCAGCCCAAAAATGAAGGTTGGAGCACCCTAGATTCCTGGCAGATCATGTATTTTTCTGTGCTTGAAGAATTTCAAAAGGGATACCCAGGATGCAGATGTCTTTCCATACAAACATATGCAAAATTTGCATCAGTGGTTATAGGTACACGTAATTATTTTTTTCACGGAAATATGTCCAATAATTAATAAATATAAATAAATATATATATATATATATATATATATATATATATATATATATATATATATATTTATTTATTTTATAAAGATTTCTTTGTATTGGACTCAATACAGCTATTTTGTATTGAATCGAACACAAAATTACTTGAATTTCTAGCCGCACTTCCCGCCTGCACCAACGTCACCAGGAAACCCGACGCCAGCTGAGGATCAAAGAAAGAAGACGTGTTCCGAGGACCTGCAGGGACGAGCAGGACGCCCGGGGGACGCCAGCGGAACAAAGTAAGTATTTTTTTTTAATGTTTTTAGCGACCCCGGGTGTGACAGGGGATTACCGCTTTTAGCATGTAACATCCACCTCGAGTCACACTCGGGAATACCGCTAGGGTATTTTATAGTCTTAACACATTCTTTGAAAGATAACCAGGAGTACAAAGCCATGAAGCTTAATTTTGTGTTATAACAGAAGTACATGGCTAGATCACAAAACTGAATTAGGAATGAAAAAAATAACATTTTTTTTTACCAGTGATTCAGACGCTTGTAGGTAAAATTTTTCTTTGAAAATTAAACTATTAGTTCTAAATGATCAGACAAGCAAGCCTCAAATTTTTACCGATTCTACTCCAAAGCTGCCCGCCTCTTTGTGCTTTGTAGCAGATCACAAAGCAGCACAAAGATATTTTGTGTAAACTCAGTAGAGCTTTATTACATTTTTTCTTTAAAGTAACAAATAAAAAGGCAGCGTAATCAAGGGGTAGATTTTTCCCTGTGTTTCCAGGAACTCTCAAAGGGTTACAGAACAAACGATGCTACCTGGAATCTGGGGACAGGTCAATGATCAAACACAACATCTAGCAGTCAGACATGCACATGACATGAAATCAGCAGATAGGCAGGACGTCCCTGAAGCTTTATGTTCAGCCAGCAAACCGCTGGTGCCAGATGAGCCCGAGCCATTGTGGTGACAAAGGGAAAGATCTGCCTCTACTGGCAGAAACTGGGAACTATAGGGGTGAAAGTGGAAGGCAGGAAGTCAGCTGTCTGTGGTCAGACATGAGAGATCAGAGACCAGAAGATTATTAGAATCTCTCCTAAAGAATGAAGAGCATTGATCTTTCAGAAGGGGGCCATGTGACCTTTGTGAGCACAAATTGTCTGGACTTTGCACTTCTAGCTTCACTACTTTGCTAACCTACATTTACTGGAAAACAATTGGAAGGAAAAAATGTTTAACCCTTAGCTAAATTTTCTAAAAAACCCTTCACCAATAAGATTCTGGTCATTTGCATGGATCCTCAGACAATTTCTACTGGAAAGCTAAAAGCTATGCTAACCCTGCCTTGCTATACACCTTACTATCTTAGTTGTAGCAATAGTAGTGTTTTGTGTGCTACAACCCATTACCTTATAGATTGTAAGCTTTTCTGGGCTCTTCATGTCATTCTATCTATCATTTACGATCCCTATTTTTTGTACAGCGCTGCCTAATATGTTTGCACCATAGAAAATACTGTTTATAATTAATATTAATAAGAGCCTACTTAAACAATGCATTCATTTTATACCTCCAATCAAGCAAACCTTGTACTTTATAGTTGGCAAATTTAATGTGCAATCAGACTGAAATGTCAACTTTATACATTTGTGTTTTGCAATCCCCCGCCCCCATTTTGGAAAATAGGGAAAAAATAAGAACCTCCGTTGTAATCAACCAACATCTGGGGGTCCTCCAAGAGATTTAACTAGACAGGAAGTGGGGAAAATCTGTAACAGGGATACAAACTCGTACTCCAGACTAACATTCCTTAGGATTAAATGAGAGTGCAGGGCATATCTGCAGACCTCTATATGCACCTGAGCACATTATGGCATTCTTGCTGGATTCTGGGCTATTATGGGAGACAGTAGTAAAGCAAGGTGACATCACTGCCACCTCTAGGAAGTGACCTTTTCAAGCAATAGCAAAGTGCTTTATATTAAGGGAAAGAGGGGCTGTCAGTAAAGTAAAACATGACTTGTATACCCTAATAAGAATTCCCGTAAACTTTTATAACAATACAAACAAGTACTTGCAAGAAAGATTTAAAATATTTCTCAACAAGAAAAGGAGTGGGAGTTACTAAACACCTAAAGTGTTTTGCAAACTTTTTGGGTACCTGTATACTAAATGCTGTATACTAAAAGAGGATGTTTTGAAAATAATAAAAAAAAATAAATTTACATTTGTTAACCTAGAAAGTGCGTATAAAATCCTATATCCATTCTTCCATATACACTTGGACAAGCAGAACCACAGCCTGCTAAACATGTGCTGCAATGCTTACTTTCAAGTCAATTTTCAGTATTCTCTGCGCTCACTTGGCCAAACCAGTATTGGCAAATACTGGTTGATCCTGTCAGCAAATTTCAACTAATGTAGCTTTATGTGACAGATGGTGCTGCGCTGTTCCGGATACAAGCAGAGTTGCCACACTTATGGATTTGGACTTCTAATACTAGCCACACTTGTACTAGTTATGAATGTATTTTTCTTGGGCTACATACACGATCTTTCACAATCCTTTCCTACAACAAAAGACCTAAAGATGCATGAATGAGGGCTGTACATACAGAGCCGTTCAACTCAATGGAAAGGGGAGGGGGGATAACAAGCAAGCTTCAACCCGCTGCACTCTCTCCCCTTCAATTGTATTACGGTCGTTCATGGATCGATCCATTGGACGGCTGCTGTACACGGCAGATTCAGGTTCGATACTAGCCCTGAGGCGATAATCGGATGAGAATCATCAGACGTCTATACGTAGCCTTAGAGTTGCTAAAAGCAATTGTTAAAAGTAAAATCGTATTTTTTTTTTAATAACTAATAAATTAATCAATATTTTTTTTTTTATATGGAACCATACTATAGCACTTTGTACATAATATTGGACTAAACTCTAAAAGTAAAGATTTGTTATGTTATGGGGAACTTAGAGGGTCAATTGTTCCCAAGCAGTACCCTAAAAAAAGTTATCTTTTGTCTTGTCTCCTTAAAAATAACAGTGCACTTTCTGGTATGTAAGGATGCATAGGCTCTCCTATGCCTACAGTCTCATATCTGTATCTGTTGTGTGATATTTAAGGTGAATGGATCAAAGTCCAAATGCCACATTGGGGTCCGTTGCTATGCCACTGATTGCAAGAAAACAGTTTTGTATGGCTGCAAGAACATAATGCAAATAAATGCGATTAAATTATAATCAACACAAGTAACATCTAAATATTGGAAGATTTATTAGATTAAAACAAACATTACAGCAAGGACCTGCCCATCTGTGATCAGATTTTGTTGTCTGGTTTTTCGATTCTTGGGGACATTTAACAAGTGTATTTCTAGAGATCCCTGGGTAGCCTTATTACACTTATTTAAACCCGCTATTTTAATGGGAACTCAAATACTACTCAACTCAAATGTACTCAAATGCTTTTGGCAGCAAAGCAAACAATAGCTAAATATTGGAAACAACAGGTTCTCCCGCATCATGAACTGATATTGTGAGTTGATGACACCCAGGAAAAGTGTGATATGGGAACCTTGGCGTGCACATTTTTTTTTACTGAACTTGCCCCCTATATACCGTATTTTTTGCCGTATAAGACGCACTTTTTATTCCCCAAAACTTGGGGGGAAAAGTTAGTGCGTCCTATACGACACATGTGTTAAAAAAACTATTTAAAATATTATACTCACCCGATACCCGATCCTGCGTGTGTCTCTGGCTGCAGCGTGTCTCTCTTCTCTCCTCTGCCAGCATCGTGTTTTCTCCTGTCTGTAAAGCAAAGCGAAAGAAGCCGGCACAGCGCCACCTCCTGTTCCCTGTCCTAACTGCCGTACAATAGAAAAAAAGCACAGAGTGATCAGAAGGGGAATTTGAATGACAGAGTGAACAGAAGGGGAGTTTGAATGACACAGAGTGATCAGAAAGGGAATTTGAAAGGTACAGAGTGATCAGAAAGGGAATTTGAATGGCACATGAGTGATCAGAAGGGGAATACCGGTATGAATGGCACATGAGTGATCAGAAGGGCAATAATCTTTCAGAATCTTTTTTTCTAGATTTTCCTCCTTTAAAATTGGGTGCGTCTTATATTCCGGAGCGTCTTATACGGTGAAAAATACGGTAATCCTTCTATACTGATATACATTACATGTTTGAAAGTTTGGACCAGGAATTTCTTTTTATTTTTGGGGTTGTTTTAGGTTCATCCCCCTAGCGGTTTGTAGGTCATATAGCGGACTGCCAACACTCTTGTTTTTATATTTTCATGTGTATTGTTTGTCCAGGAAGATTGAGAGGTCCGCTATGATTAACAGCTGTAATTATTCTGCATGTTTTATAATGTTTTTTTTTCTTTAATTTCATTGTTATTTAAGTCTGTAATACAGATCCTCTCCATCTCCTGTTTTTGGTCTGTATTATTTTTTTTTTATTTTTAGATTTTCTTTTATGTATTTCTGTTTTGGAAACTTATAGAAAAACTAATAAAAATTTATTAAAATAAAACACACATGAGAGGTTTCTTTGTTGCTTAGATGTGACTTTTTTATTCTGCATTGGTAGAAATGAAGGGGTTTATTCCTCACTGAAGAACAACTGACAAATTCATGAATATCATTTCTTTATGCTCTTGTCGCTAACTGTACATAAAGAACTGCTGGATTATAATCAAGATAAAAAGTTTTTGCCCCTCAAATGCGCATGGCTGATTAAGGCTTTTGGGCTATCGTGACTGCAGGGTATGGAAAGAAAAGTTATAAAAAAAAACAGGACAGACAGTCAGATAATGGTGAAGGGTGTCAAGAAGCCACCTAAAGCACAAAGCTGTCAAGTTTTTTTGTGAATAAAAACTACCACTACTAGTAAAAAAGAAAAGGCACCCTTGATGTCCCCAGACCTGCCAGCCCTTGGAAAAAAGTATGTTTTAATTATAGTGGGAATTTTACATAAGGGTGGGGATCATTGTAAATCACACTGAACATGATAAACTCATGATTTAGAACGTAAATTTAGCAACATGTAGCTTTGCAAGCTACAATAAAATAGAGTAAAGCTTTTGTTTGGATTTGTTTTGGAAGTGGTGACATGTTAAAGCTTATCTCCATTATAGGCATATATTATCTAAAATACAAGAGATATATATGACCATATTAAATTCATGTGTGTATTCTTTTCCGATAACCAGCATGAAATGGAGCTTCCTGTTAAAAAGACCACATATTGCAATTCTCTCTTTTGCAAGAGTGACTGGTCTTTTATCTGGCCCCTCTTCTTCAGCCTGTAGTCAATAGGCCCTGCCACAGGATTTCGCAAAGGCTGCATGGAATGCCTTTGCAAACTCATTAATCGCCCTAAAAGATAGCACTACCTGATCACTTTGCTGCATAAAAATGTGGATTTGTATGTTTTGTGGCTATAGAATAACATTTGTTTTTTGTGCAGCTTTAGGACATTGTACTTTACTTCCTGGTACTGTACATGTTGGGCATTTTATGACCCTTGTAGACATTCCTCAAAAGCAGACAGTTCCTGTATACACAATTCACTTAATGCAGTTTTTAGAGGGTTCATTTTTGTTTAAAATATAGAACTAAGAAAAGAAATTAAAAAAGAACTTACACATCCACCTGCAAGAATCTCAGCTGCAAGAGGCACAGAGCCATCCTTGTTCATAAATTTACCACGTACAAAATCATTCATCTGAAACACAAATACAACTCCACTTTAAACATTATCCTGCAAAGAAAAGATAGCTACACAACAAATAACACATCCAGAACAAACACATACAAAGGATGCACTTCCAGGACTAAGAATGATGTAAAGCTTAATAAAAAAGCTTGTAAAACTATGAAAACTGTTGACCTGTATATGTATAGTTGTTGGAAACTAATGAAGATATGTAAAATATAGCATGTAAAGCAAAACAGAACACCCACCACAAACACTCATAGTACACCCTGACTTTGTTAGATTATAAAACTATGTGATATAAGAACCTAACCAGCCAACTTGTATTCAATCAGGAGTTGCTTGTACTACATATTTTTTGGTAGATCTAAAGATGATTATAAGGTCTGAATGTATTGCGTGTGCTGAGCTTCAGGCAGTCATTCTAAAATGTTGCAGTAACCTTGGAATTTTATATGCTGTACAACAATATGGAAATTATGCAAAACATACAGGAGGCCAAAACGAAGGGATGTTTAAGGTAATATGAACAAAAGAAGCAGTTTTACAATGTGTGTGGGTAGGACAATAAACCCTTTCATGTACCTATTTAAAACCATTATGTTAGCACACATTTCACTTACAGTAAGTTTAATGGCTTTTTCTGGTGCCACTCCAAGCAACTGCGGCAGAAGTCCTGCATAAAATAAAAAAAAAAAAACAGTATAGATAAGAACACTAAAGCTTTACTATCCAATATGGCTTATCCAGACTTAAGACTGTAGACGCTTAAGCTGTATCCTGAAAAATGTACATTTTGTCCTAAATTCCTCCTAAATTAGCAATGCACATCCTGTGTCTAACAACTTCTTTTATATCCTCATAGCAGTCCACGGTATCTACAGAATGAGATTGACTGATTTACAGATATAGGAGGAAGATTTGGTGATGTCTATTACTGTGCTGTTCACGGTTTACCTTGCTGGAGTAAAATCTATACCTGAGGACTTGCAGTGCAGGATAATTCTTGCAGCTTTCAAAAATTATTAATTTTTTCAATCTGTGTTTTTCTGATTCTCCCTACGCTTTTTACCATCCTTCTACATATTCTACCAGCACTGATCATATTACCAGTCATGGGAGAACAGATTTGACAGCAAAGCCCTGTTTCTATCAAGATGGTCACCTCCACAAACACAGAGCAGAACAAGGTACAGCCATTCAATATTGAGAAAAAGGTCAGCTTCAGGAACCCTACAGCCAATACGGATAACTAGCCCTTGCTTGTTGTTTTTGATCACAGTATCTCAGTGGTCTTTATAGGTTTTGTGTGTAATGTATACAGAAGCCTAAGGCTGGGTACACACTTGCAATAACTGTAGTTAGGAGCTTTCATGATTTTTTCCCAATGCATGAAAGAGCGCTCTACATACAGCACCGATCTGCTATATGGAGAGGGGAGGAGGGAGAACGACAGAAGGCAGCCCGCTGCGCTCTATGATCATTCCTCGACGAGCGCTGTACACACGCCAAATTCTCGTCAGATATCAGCCCTGAGGGGTTTATTGGACGAGAATCATCTGACTGTGTATCATCTGACATATTGTAAAGGGTTAGTCTGAATGAATGAATATTTAAAATATTTACTTAAAAAACATGTTTTTCCTATTAAAAGACTGGCTAATGCAAAAAATATACTACAAAAATTGTACATTTTAGTAATGTAATTGTATCTGACATACAGACTTGCAGATCCCAATGTAGCCTAAATGTGGCAGTATTCATCTAAAGCAGGGGTAGGAAAAATGCGGCCTTCAGGCCAGATACGGCCTAGCCAGTAGTCCATTCCAGCCTAACGGCCACCTGGTCGATCCTGCCAGCTGGCAGGGGTTGGCAACCTGCAGCTCCGAAACCGCATACGGCTTCTAAGCCTCCTTGGCATGCCTCCCTTCCCTATTTACCATGGCCGGTGTTAACACTTCCGCCGCTGGGGTAAGGGGACATTCCCTCTCATCCTTATGCATTGCGGAGGAGAGGGATTTCCCTTCAAGGGCGTTCCTGGTGGGGGGCGGAGCCATCAACGCGGGACCCAAGAAAGAGCCTGGCCTAGTGTGCCTTCTTGACCTCGTAAAATAGCCTAGTAGCCAAAATGGCCTAGTTTGCTGACCCCTGATCTAAAGGCTCAAAGGCCTGTTTATGACCACAACACCCATAGCTGACAAATATCAAATATTCACAAACAATTCTTATTGGATTCCAAACTTCAGAGGCCACTTGAACTGGAAGAGTTTATAAGTATCCA
The DNA here is from genome assembly GCF_032062135.1 of Pyxicephalus adspersus. Classification (NCBI taxonomy): domain Eukaryota; kingdom Metazoa; phylum Chordata; class Amphibia; order Anura; family Pyxicephalidae; genus Pyxicephalus; species Pyxicephalus adspersus. Next base: position 138,739,535 of record NC_092862.1, read on the forward strand.
CAGGATGGGGCATCGTGCTCAGAAATGCTGAAACAGGTTAAATGTGTTTTTCCAAATAAATGCAAAATGGGGTTTTGAAAACTGAGGCTGTGTGTTTAGACCAGCATCCCGTGGAACCCTCGGGTTCTCAAGATGTTGCTAGGAGTTCCTTGACCAATACGCAATGTGTGCCAGCAATTTAAGAGGCAGCATGGTGGTTCAGCCTTTAGCATTCTGGCATTTGCAGTGCTAGGTTCCAGGTTCGAATCTCGGCCAGGACACTATCTGCATGGAGTTTGCACGTTTTCCGTGTTTGTGTGCATTTCCTTCCACATTCCAAAAAATATGCAGTTAGAGTAATTGTCTTCTCCCCAAAATTGACCTTAAACTGTGGTAATGACATATGACTATGGTAAGGACATAAGATAGTGAGCCCCATTGAGGTACAGCTAGTGACATGACAATGGACATTGTACAGCGCTGCATAATATGTTGGCGCTATATAATTACTGTATTATAATATTATTAATTCTCACTTACCACCACACTAATATGCCGTGAGCTGTGGTTATAATAATTACAGCAGTCCCCTATAACCGAGTTATTTCAAGGGTTCCCCCATGTTAAAAAGACACTTTATGACTAAAATATATGGATCCTGAGAAAGATAGTTAAACACTGATAGAGTTATTATAACCACAATGTAATGCGAATAACTGTGAAATGTTCTTTTTTTTCCTTAGCCAATGCTAATGTTCTTTTATTTGAATTCATTAAAGTTAAAACAAGTAATGAAAACACAAAGCTTTCCTTAATGCTGGATAGGGAATAGCGGAGACCCGAGGTCAAGTACTCCACAACACCCCAGATGGAAATGTTATGTGTGTAAGTGTGAACTCTCTGGTGAAGTCAATGCAGGATGGTGATAATCTCCCTGAAATCGAGGAGGGAACCACACAGAATCACTGCTCCCTTTACCTTCTCACTGGTATGAACACACTTTAGTGAAACACCTTTTATAATACTCCATATACCCACCTTTTCCAAACTACTCTAATTATGACAAAGAGAAGTTTTGACTTTAGATAGTTTTGTATGTAAAACAAATTTAAACAAGGGCACTGCAATGGTAAGGAAGGATTTGTAAACTTTTCTACTACGTGCAACAAAAATGTACAGAGCCACTGGTGTATTCCCAAACCAACTTGTTTCGAGACTGATATTTGGGTAAGGAAATACCATCAATCTCACAATGCAGACGTTTTGGCAATGCGATATAGATATTATAACCCTTTGAGACATTAGGGGGGTGCGGATAGATTTGAGGGACATAAATCAGAAGAATGCAGAAAACAAAACACCCCGTCTGATGTAATTTCCCCTTTACACGTTACGTCTGTATTTTCACAGGTTGTGAGATTCTATTTATTTTTCATTAAGCTCTTCGTGTCAGTTTTCATCCTTTTGCTTATGTCATTAGAAGTTTATAAGAGCAGTGACACCCTCAGCAGCAGAGATCTAAGTCTCAGTGGTGTAGAGCTATTTTTTTAAGTGAATATTTACAGTCTTTAGATTTTTTTAAATTTGTTACTAGGTGGGCGGTACTTTTTTTTTTTTTTTTTTTAAACACAGATATGTATTGCAATAACATGCGCTTCTTTTATACATTATATCTAACATACTTTAAAAGTTCTTTATCATTTAGCTGAAGGTAATTTCTTACAATAAGTAACTGATGTTTATTGCTCCATATTTTAATTGTAGTATTTTATGTACATAAAAGTTCCCTCTTGTAGTCATGCTTATCATTACTGCCTATAACTTTTGCAACAGTTTATAGTTTTCAATCAGGTCGGCTTTATATAAAAGGAATCGGAATCTGCATACCTAACCTTTAAATATGGCCGTGCCACGTGCACAAATATTTGCAAACTAGATCTAATGAGTGAGGACAAACCGATAGATAAGGAGTTTGGACTTTTTTGATTAGAATTTATGTCCTAGAACCTAATTAAGCCCCTAGATTTTGCCATGCCCAAAAAACATAAAAGGGTAAAGGACGAGTCAACAGTATTAGTGATAGCGAGAGAAGCCCTGAGGATGGTTCCATTCTTTGTTTTAATTTTGCCTACCCGTTGGCTAGAACTTAAAAAGTTCATCCAAATAGTCAAATGTGTTTGGCTACAAAGACACCCCCCTGGTATAGCTGGTTTCCTCTAATGTAGACCTAAAATCTACACTTGGAACAGGGGAACTGTATATAGTACTGGGACATCAGGCATACGTCAAACACTAACATCCATTTTAATTTGTTACACTTTGTTTCCATGACTAGTGGATTTTTCTCTTTTTTGTATATTAAAATTAACCATTTAGTTCTATGCACATTTTTGAGATATTAGATCCCAATAAAAACAATTTGCCAATAAACCCCTCTATTCTACGCCTTTTTGATAGTCAACAGTATTGCCTGTTTCATTGCAGCCGTTTCCCCTATTTCGGACTTGCAATGCCTTATTCTGCACTGTATACCCATGTGAGGGCAGCCATCTTGGTGGAAGCAGCGCTGGTCCCCTGATGACTGATGGGGTATTTATTAAAATGTAGCAGCAAGAGAGATGTCTAAAAATTAGAGCTAAATCAAAAGAAGCGAAAAGATCCTTGCTGTCCTTCACCATCAAATCTCCAGAGATCAGCATTCAGAGGAAACACAGAGAAGAATAATGCCTTAGATGATCCCATACTGAAGATACTAAGTGACTGTAAGAGCAGAAAGGGCACTGCTATTTTTTGAGGATGAAACAAAACTAAAATTGTAATGTTTCAGGACAATGATGAGGGAGCAATTAATAATTTTAGATGTTCCCTACAAAACCGCCAATTTTCTTGAGACTCAGGTCTGCTTTAAAATTTGAACCTAGAATATGACCTTTACCGCATATACATAAGTTGCATAGTTATAGCAAGTCCAAATTCACCTCTGTAGCTAAAGGGCATTGTGAATAATTTATTTTGCATTGTTCAGAATAGAGGAAACCAATAAAAACCTGGCTTCAGAGTTTGCAGGAAATCAAGTAAACTCATATCTTCCTGTTTTAGCTGACAACTTTGCTTTTAATGCACTAAAATTGTAAGAAGTTATCTGTTTCGCCTGGGCTACAGAACAAAACTTATTTATGATAAATGTGTTCTGTAATATGACAAGGAAAAACTTAGCGGGGTTGAAAACAAAGTTTTGGATTTCAGTCCAGCAAAAAGAAGTGTATGCACAGGGAAAACTGGGGCTGTTGGGTATCGGGGCAACTAAAGCTGGGTACCTGGCATGATCATTATTGCAGGGGGATCTTTGCAGATGGAACATCGCCTGTCCCTTTCTGCAATAATGAAATTGTGAATTTTTAAATGTGGAAATAAGCTCCCAAAATTTTATGTTGGTGTATGTTAACCAAACCAGTAAAAGGAATCTGCCAGAGCATCGAGGAGAGATTATCTGAACTGAATCTATTCTCCCTTGAGAAGAGACATATAAGGGGGGATATGATCACCCTGTATAAACACATAAATGGTCCATATAGAGAAGTCTCTTCCCAATCAATCATTTTAAGGTCATTACAATGGACAAGGGGGAGTTCTTTGCATCTTGAGGAAAAGAGGATTAATCTCTGGATAAGGAAGGGATTCTTAAGGTCTTTGAAAATGTGGAATCGGCTCCTTTTTTCAGCAACTACTATAGATTGATTTAAGAAAAAGCTGGATAATTTCTAGCAGCACAGAATATAACTGGGTATTAAAGCTTTAAAATAAAGATAACAGACTGTTAATCCAGGGAACATCCAATTGCCTCACAGGATCAAGAAGGAATTTTTCTTCCCCATTGGGGCAAATTGTACCAGGGTTTTTTTTTTTTACTTCCTCTGAATCGACTATGTCCATAAGGTTTTTGTTTTTTTTAAATCTGGGATATGTTTATTACCCTAGTGGTGGAACTTGATGGATTTAGGTCTTTTTCAACCTGAATAACTACGTATATATTTTCTGTAGTAATAAAAATTATAAAATTCAAGCAAATGAACATGGAAGGAAAGGTATACAACTGACCTCTGTATAGTCCAAAGAACCCTTCATACCGCAAAACTTTTTTAAAACAGTCAAAGCTATTCTTGTACATAAGCTCTCCTACAAATGATCCAGTTGACCTCTGGTTTTGCATTCGTGTTTTTACCAGATCAATGGGGTACACTGCAGTAGCACCAACGGCTGTTTAAAGAAAAGGGGGAAGAAAAGAAAAAAATTAGCCATGTTATGAAATTGTTACAAAAAACAATCATCTTAAGTGCACGTGTACTTATGACTGTCTACTTTTCATAAACTTAATGAGGTTACATTAAAGGCTTGTCAAAGACTTTATTAAAGCAGATCACCAAGTCTGTCTCTGCTTATTAACTTTATAAAGTTGTTTTGAGCAGGACAAGCCCCCAGGTACAACTCATAACCTTCCAATGTACAACAGTACAATGGTTTGTGCACACAGGTCAATGATCCATGAAGGGAAACTCTTGTGGGAATAAACAGGGAGGGCATTGTACAACCAGACATGGTAAAGGGAGGGGGTGTATGTGATAATGAAGATAAAATGGCTACAGTCAACCATGACTAACCTCCAGCAATTGAGCCAAGAGCAAATCTGTAAGCAGACTCGGCCACTTGGACAAGGACAGTGCGAGACACTTCAGCGGAGCCTTGATGCTTGAAAGAGAGAAGAACAACATGAGAGTTGGCCATTGTTGAAAGCCACCTGCCACTGTACCATGAACACATGGGTAACAATTATCTGGAGAAACAACAAGTTTAATAAACAACTTGAAAATAACATATAAGCACGTACATGCTCTTAAGGTCATATGCAACAGATAATAATAAAAAAAAAAAAAAAAAATACATCAACATTTGTTGCAGAGAGCATATTTTCGCCCTTCACACCCTTTTCACTTTTCATTCTAAATGTTAGGTCACTGACCCGGTAAAGATTTGGACTTGTTTCGGTTCTGCAAGCCCAAAAATTGAAGCCAGTGAATTAGCATAACACAAGCAAATTCAGCACTCATATCTGACAACTTTACCATAAAGCTTAGTATATTTAATTTTTTTACTGTGAGCCCATGCTGATGTAGTTGAAACTCCTAGGGTGTCAATGACAGGTCCAAATCACAAGAATCGACATAAATGACTGCAGGTGTCACTGAACTTGGAAATAAAATGGGGCTGCAACACAAAGCCAATCTGTTGGGGAAAAGGAAGGGAACATACTTACCTCTTCGAAAAAGAAAAGGGATTGTCGTCTTTAACACACACTATGGTGGCCACAGATATCTTACTGAAAATGACAATTAGTGTTACACCAGCCTGTTCTAAACTCTATATTAAAACAGCATTAACTTGTACAATATGAACTCTTCATAGCAGAAAAAGAAGTCATGGTGCCACTGCCCACCAACTTAACCCATGTAGTGTAACTATAACCATTCATTCGGGGTTTATAAAAACCCAGAAGGGTCATGAAGAGGAAGAACTTATTGCCTTATCATGTCTGCCCATGGTAATGGTGTCAGTGCTGGACGCTGATCTCTATTAACCAACGATGATGGAGACACTCAAACCACCTTATGTCTGCTGGGGGAATACAAAACAAACCCAACCACTGCAAAACTGCCAGGGCTGCACAGCATAGAGTGACAGATAAGTAGATAGCATGTGTGTCTTGCAGCGGCAAGGACCCAGATTCTGTTCCTGTTAAGGACACTTGGATGTTTTTCTCCCACAATTTCATGTGGAACTATGGTGTCAAAAAAGGAAACTGTACATGTTGCAGAGTTATCACAGCAGCTAAAAGGGAAGATAAAGGCAAGTGGTATAATAATGACAAATGCTGCCTAATTGGCTGTCACAAAATAAAGCAAAATAAATGGGGAGATCACTGCTGATATATATAATCTATCAGAAGATATACTGAAGTCCATGGGGAGATCACTGCTGACATATATGTAACAGATATATATATAACAGAGGATATGCTGAAAACCATGGGGACTGCTACCATATATGCTGAAGTCCTGGACTGAAACTGAGCCTTTCAAGACTAGGAAAATGTATGAAGATAATTAGTGAAAAAGATCTATAATCCTCTCTTTTTAAAAGTTTCATTTACACACTTATTACATTAACAAGATAATTCTTTGTGGTTTATAAAGTTTTATAACAGAACAATTACAGTGAATAGCTTGATTCAATACAGCAAATTGCTTGCCTTTATAATCTTAATACGGCACCCTTGATAAGGATCATAAAATTATTATGTCAGGAGAACTGAGAAGGAAATTATCACTTTTAGAACACTCACTTTTCTAATTGCATATGGTAAAGGTTTTTGATTTCAGCAGCCCTGTATTACAATTCAGTGAATAGTTTCCTGAATAGTTTCCTTTTTTTTTTTCAGAGAGAAACTAGAAATGCTATGCCTGCATTTCTTGAACACACAATAGGCTTTGGTTTCAGTTCCAATAAAAAGATCTGCTGCTGATACTGGTTGTTTATTTCAAACCAGGGGGTAGGGCGATTTATATATCAGGGATTATTTGGGGCCTCTTGGAGATGCAGTCAATATGGAGAATCCTGCCTCAAAATGCCATCCTATGCCCAGGTGTATGGGCCCAACCCTATCCTTCTATGAACTCACTGCAGAATCTATTTTATTTGGTATAGGAGGGTGTGCAAAGCCCAATAATCAGTTTTACATGAAACAGTGGGATTTTGTAATTTTAAGGTTTATTAAAATTAGGAAGAGTAAGGCATTCAGTGGTGATGCGGCTTCATTTTGGACTTGGAAGCCCACACAGCCATAGCATCCGTAAGCTGTTGAGGCCACAGATCTACCTTGAGTGGTACTAACAGTTCCAGTACAGTGGGTATGGAAAAGAATCACCTCTTCAATATATACTGGAAAAAAATTGTCACAGAGGCTACCAAAAGGCATATGGCAACTTTTAAGCCATTTATGAAATTTATGGTCATGGGGTACACCTGGCAACAATATCACAGGAGCTTCATTATTGGCTTGTAATCGAGGGTTGCAAAAAAAAAAAAAAAAAAAACATGGAAGGTTTGTCGAAATGCCCTCATTTCAGGCTGAAAAGCAACAAAATGTTGAAGAGGTAAGTGTTTCCTGAACCCATTCACATATACAGCACATTGGACATGATTTATTAAAGTTCTCCAAGGCTGGAGAGAATACACTTTCATGCCTGTGAAGCTGGGTAATCCAGAAAACCTGAAATTTATCTGGTCCAGGATTCAAAACATTTGCTAGCAAATTGCTAATAACTTTGAAGCTGGGTGATGCAGTAAGTCTGGAATAGATTTCTTCAAAGTAACTTGTTAGCGAATGTTTTGAACCCCGGACCAGATTAATTTCAAGTTTGCTGGATCACCCAGCTTCACTGATAAAAATGTAACCTCTTCAGCCTTGGAAAACTTTATTAAATCAGGTCCATTGTGTACACTAAAGTTACATGTTTCTGTTTGACACAGGGCAAAGCCATTTCTGAAAAATCATATCCAATATTCAAACTTTCACCCCTAGAAGGCTTTTTGCTATAAATGCAGATTTAAACTAAACAAACCTAAACCTTTGTGGGAGGAGGCTCCGATGGGAAGAGCCAGTACTCAAATGTTGCTGATAAAAAAAAACTGAATTTATTTATGCCCTGGAACTTGTATGAACATGGTTCAGAGAAAAACTATCCTTATAAGAGTATTTCCAAAAAAGGCTTTTTCCCTAAATTAGAAGGCTATTTATGTTTTACACCCAATTACACATCAATAGCGGCATTTCTTCAAAATAAATGAATAAAACGGATTTATTAGGTTTAGCCTGCATTACACTGCCTTACACCTGCTACGAAACATAGCTGACATATTACATTGGGCAGGACGGGAAGATGAACAAATCTTTATTTTAAAAAGGAAAAAAAAAAAAAAAAGAACTACCAAAAAAGCTACAACAAACACAAGCTAAGGGTAAGCAGGCATTGTCGAGCTTTACAGCAATAGCGTTTCATTCTGCAAGGGTGAAAAAAAAAACTGCAAATGAGCCAAGTTGGTGGAAACCTTTTATAGGTAAACATTTCAAGCAAACTGGCTGCTCTATTTGGGGTCTAATAATCTAATGATCAAGTTAGTAGGCATGGTTCAAGCAGCCCGTAGATGTTGATGTCACACTGTGACCGCCTTAAGCCTAAAGACAAGTGCTTAATTTTAGCATGCTCTCATTCATTAATAGTAAGCTCTTGGCCCCAGGATAGGTGATTAACCCTTTTACCCTTACCTGCTGCTGAGCCTTGCAATAATGCTAATGTATGTCAATGCACATAAAAGCAGAACTAAGGTTCCACTATTGAAAATTTTGGATCAGGCAGGGCATTATTGCAGAGGACAGGTGATATACCTTCTGCTAATAGCAGTCAAAAATGCTCAGCTAGTAATTCTGGCTTCCCTTGCGCTTGCCAGGACTCCTCACGTATGGGAGGTTCTGTCATCACAGTCTACACAATTAAGAGGGCTGAAAGAAGCAGCATCCTGCAAGTGAAAGGGGACAAGTATAGAGTATACTGATATAGAGTATAGTAGGGGTTAGTTCCTCTTTAGATATTGTGGTTCAACATATGCACGTTGCAGAGTAGCACAACAAAAGCTAACATACTGCCATGAGTTGTGGTCACCGTATCTGAATATGTAGTACATGTTTAATTCCCCCTTTACGGGGTGTTGGTTAAAAAATAAATAAATTGTACTTCACTAATCATGAAGGGCATTTTGGAAATCAACTGAACTTGCTCCACCATCCAGAGGCCAAATTATTCACATTGGATGAGGCGATATTTGATCTAAAACTGGTATATATGCCTCCGTAGAAAAAAAGGACAAAATAGGTTAATAAAGCGCTTTCCACTCACTAACAATTCAAAGTTTTTACAGCACATTAAACGGTAATAACCAAGCTACATGTGCAAAGCAACAGCAATTAGATACAAAATGCTGAGCACGGCCATGGCGTTCCAACAGCAAAGTTTTGTCAGCTTCAAGCTAACACACCTGTAAGTGTTCTTGTATCCCTCTGTTCTTCGTCATGACACATCCTGCTGTACAAAGTAACTAGGTCAGAATTTTTAGAAAAAGTAAGGTAGAATCCACCACCACCACCCATCCGAGCCTGGGACACAGGACTAGTCTGAGGTCTCACGCCAAAATTTAGCCTACATCAATCCTCTGTGGTTTAGAACAGGCGTCTCCATACAGACTTGGACAGCACAGTTGTGGTTTTGTTTCAGAAAGTCTATTTTGTAACAAACACATAATTAACAAACTTAAAGTTGAGTTGACACGTGTAATAACATACATAAAATAAATCCATAAAGGCAATGTTATCTCATAGAGATCTGAACTAAGAAAGCATCCGATTATTATTCTAACTCAATGTGTTCTAGTATTTTAAGAAAAAAATAATATAAGTATAATAGTATAATAAGAAACAAAAAAAGAAAAAAAACAAAAGTCTGCTCACTTATTGTCAGAAACCAGAATGACATTCGAAAGACCTCCAAACTTACTGGGAGCTGCAAAGTGTTAATGGCTGAAGTCGAATGTGTTTGACCCACATATATAAAATTCACATATACACTAAAAAAAAAAAAAAAAAACCCTGATACAGGATTAGAAAAAAAAAATATATGTCCCCTCCTTAGCTCTGGAGAAAAAAAAACTGCAAACTGGTTACTGAAGAGCTGGGTCACAATACAGGGGCTGCCATCTGCATAAAATTTCTTCCCACCCAACAAAAAATAAATTTTGGTTTAAATGTTGCCATTACTGAGAGAGCTCCTGCATGGCATGACTGGTATCTTGGTATGAGGTTTTAGATACAGGAAAAACACAACAACCACGTTGATCAACTATTTAAATACAATACAACAAGAGTTATTTTCACAGGGGAGTGGAGAGTGGAACTAAAAACTTTGGCAAAAGTTATATACAAAGCTTTACTGCTGTAGACAACTTGCTTGTCTAAAGCACCAATCAAGGTCACCCACATTCACCCCGGCCTCTGTGAGTCTTTTCCTGGAGACTTTTTTTTTTTAACTAAGTGTTTTTTTCAAGCTTTAAGGAAAATCTACTTGATACGCTCTGTCTTGTGGGTTCCTTAACCCATCAACTGCCTGTTAGAAGGCTGTTGATTGAACCCTGCCCAGAGGACTTCAGTCCAAATGCATTGATATTCTTCACAACAGATTGTGAATCATAACCCTTGGTTTGTGTTGTGTGTTGCAGCTTACACAGATCTAATATTGATTATTAAGCTCCGAGAACCAGAGACCACAATATAGATCACATAAAGTAATGAGGGCTATATTTTTTTTCTTATAAAGGGGGCACAGGAAAGCAGAATTAGAAGTTTCCCCACACGGGGGGTTATGTGACTTGCATGAATTGAAAGTTGAAACATTTTCCTGTGACCACCAAATATTGTTCATATTATATTTTATTAACTTTACACACATGATAAATATGGTCTGCACACCATTTAAAATGAATCAAGAAATCTGCTACCTGCAAAAAGGTGTTAAGAATCTGAAGTCAAACATAAAAAAAGGAGTTTTGGATCTGATGATGATTTAGAACATTGAACAGGAATTGTGCATTGATGTATAATGCTTTGCACTAAGAAATTTGGAAAATCTGCATGATTCTTGAAATGTCTTTCTGAAGAAGCCTGATGGCAAAACGCGTTGAGCACTGAAATGAGCATTGAACCTGATGAGAATTTGTATTTTTAATAGTTGTATAGTATTTTCATATGTATATAGTTATTATTATTATTATTATTATTATTAAACAGGATTTATATAGCGCCAACATATTACGCAGCGCTGTACATTAAATAGGGATTGCAAATGACAGACTAATACAGACAGTGATACAGGAGGAGAGGACCCTGCCCCGAAGAGCTTACAATCTAGTAGATTATATTTTAATATGTGTGTTACACTAAAAGTGCCATGAAAACCAATTTTGGAAAATAGAGATTTTCTTATATAGTGATAACATTTTATTAGAATACATAAAATAATGCAATTTGATAAAGCTTACATCTCACCTACCAAATGATGTGACGTAAGAATTTAAAACTTTACATTCACAAATTAAATACACACATGAAATACATATATGGAAGCTGTAGTGTAGCCAATGGATTTTTAATTCTGTCCATCAATTTTACACAGCATTCAGTAAAAGACTTGATTTTTTGCAAATGCAGTTCAGCAACAATTACAAGTCTTATTCCCAATCCCAGCTGTGACTGGTCATTGAAAGAAAAAGCAGCAGACTGATGAGCTCTTCCCTCATTCTTCCATTGTTAGTACAAAAGGACAGCTGACTGGCTCAAGAGATGAAATCTGACAATTGCTGTCCACAGCATGAAATAATGGAATATTTCCCAGCATCTGACAGCTAATAATAGACGAGAGTGAATCAAAGAAGTTAAAAAGGTGGTTAATTGTTCTTATTAAGCTGTCAGATGACACCTGATAACTCCCGTTTAGTAGCAGTATAGACCTCTTTTTTATTATTAATAAACTGTATTTATAAGGCGTCAACATATTATGTAGCTATAAATGGTCTGTTTCCAAAATCTGAAATGATAAAAATAAAAAACAAATATATGATGGCAATTATGAGACAGACCTTGGCAACTACAAAGAAAGGGCTTTGGAAAAATACTAATCACCTAATATATACTGGTGTGTATAAACTTATATTCCAATACAAATTTCAATTCAAGAGTAATTTGTAACAAACAAAGATCTGTAGTGCCAATCTCATAAACTTTCTGGATTAACGATCACTCCTTTTTAGCATCATAAAGATGATTGGTTAGGAGAACGGGGCAGCATAAGTATAACTTATGTGTAAAGTGAACCTGACCTGTAATCCACAGAAACTAGATTACAGTTTAAGGTAGCCATGCCACTCCAAAGATATATTAAATAATGGCATACTTTTAGCAAAATCTGTTTGCTTACACTTCATATGAGGGAAAAAAGTAAACAAAATCTATAGCAACTATAAATCCAGTTCAGAGGTGTTTGTGTGTTAATTTTTACTATAGACTTGGCATACTTTCCTGAAAATACTATTTAATGTACAGCGCTGCACAATATGTTGGCATTATATAAATCCTGTTTATGAATAATCTTATTATTATAGTGCATCCTGGAAATGCCATTTAACAGTCCATAGAAAAATCTTCTGATTGCCCGTGAAGGCTAGGAAGAAAGAGAGGCTGCTGTCTTCACACATTAGGTGACCCACAAACCAGCAAATGTGTGGGTTATCAGTTTGGCATCGCACTGCCCGGCATGTCTATAAAATAACTGATAATACAATTCTCCCAGAAAATGTTCAGCCCGGGCATCCATTCTGACCTAATGACAGTCATTCAGGTGAACATCATCTAATGTTGTGGTGTTAAAAAGGTGACTTTTTGGTGCCGGAGAAGGCATTTTATAAAACAGAATTTTTCCTCTCACTCACACATTTCTGCTAGAACAGGTAATAGGGTAATAGAATAAAAGCCTGTGGTAATACTGAACATTTTCTGGAGCATCACCAAGCCCATTTTTGGCACAGCTGGAGATAATTATTACCGTAGTGGTAATAAAGTGAAGATACCCAGAGCTTCTACAGACACAAAGTTACTATATTAGGTGCACAGTAAAGCACGACACAATCAGGAGGCTGCTACTAGCAAATCCTCCCAATGCACCTTCCAGCCATTGCTGAGTTTATAGAGTGAAAGAATCAGCCATTGCTCAGATGGAGAGTTGTATATAAATATGTCACCACTCTACCCTATTTACTTCCATTAAGATAGAAATAAAACAAAGCACAGCCATTCAAGGCACAGCAATATTTCCTCTAGCAATGGAGCAGAACTAACTCCCCCAAGTAATTTAACTGAAATGTATCAGCACCCAAAGACAAGAAAATATATTGCAGCTTACTAGTCCTTAGTTGTAGTGTCTGCATTATTCTATTTTAGGCTTTAAAACTTTGCTTTTACTTGGTGATCCTTCCAGCAATACACTTTTTGTACCAGTGTTAGAACATACACTCTCTGTATCCCTAGACAAGCTGGGTTGTCACCTGGGACAGGACTACAAAATGCCATTCCCTTTCCTTCATCTCAAGATAGTTGTGTTCTGTAGTCTACATATTCAGACTGGGCAGGGGTGCAGTTAACCTTGCGGAGTGCAAAGAACATCACAGAATGAACATGTTCTTTATTAGCGCCTATCAAAGAGGTCCAACAATACACTACCAATGGTATATCTGACAGACCCAAAGGAAGCAAATTGAATTTTGTTACGGTTTATTTAGTTTTGTTTTTTTGGACCCCAGATAAGCCAGAATTTCCAATAACCAACCACAACAGAACCTCCCCATCCGCAGCTTGTGGACACAGCCCAGAAGAGTTTGAGAAGTTTACAATGTGGAGTGGCAGGGTTGCGCTATTGTTAGATCATATTTTTAGTTTAAAAAAAGTAAGTTAATTTTTAATGGTTTCCTTCAAAGGGTTGCATGTAGGTGCACCAACATCCTCAAAGGATATCAATGCCTTATTGTGAGAGAATGTGGAATTTAATATTAATATTATTATTATTATTATTAATAATAAAAAAGGATTAATATAGCGCTAATATCTAACGCAGCGCTGTACATTAAATAAGGGTTGCAAAAGACCAACAGATACAGACAGTGATACAGTAGGAGGAGAAGACCCTGTCCCAAAGAGCTTACAATCTAGCTCAAGTAAAAAGAAATACATTGTAAATAATAAATACGTGTATGTATGTATGTATGTATGTATGTGAACAGGCAGTCCAGCAATGTAAGACAATTGAAAGAAATGTACACAGAAATGATTTTTTTAAAACTAAATAAAAAAATGAACATTTCCTTATACTGAACATGAATATACCATTTTTCATATAAAATTGTCATGCATTAGGGTACTTTGGGAGAAAAAACCATGTACAAAGAAACGCTCCCTAAACAATATATGCTCCCCTTTTATCAATGTTTTAAAAGGGAAAAAAAAAGGGCCATGTCCCTTTAATGGATGTAATTAGAGTGCTGTATGTATAATTGCAGTGCTTTCACATGAAAAGACGCGGCTCTTGAAGATAATTGCACTCAGCGAGGACTCGTTTCCTACAGAGTAAAGAGCCTTAAACACAAGAGCTGGCTGCTACGGAGCCGTCTAATGACATGAATGAAACATACATGAGGCACACTGTGAACCTTTTCTTCCTGGCAGTCGGGGGGTTAAAAGCAGCCAGAAAGATCAAAACGAAGCTCAGAACAGCAAGGAGGACATCACAGCAAACCTTAAAAAAAACCTGTGCTGAGATAATCACAGGGGGGCAGCAATTGCTGACCTTCTACACAAAATGCTAATTGACCACCAGCCCAGGTAATCTTTTCACTTTAACATCTTCTAAGGCACTGACCCAAATGGAATCAGAACTCCTTATGTGAAGGTTTATTCTAGGCCATGGACTTGGTAAGTGCAAATGACATTAGTGTGACAGCCAGGTAACCAGCATTTTCAGTTGAAGATGTTTTACCTCCTAGATTGTAAGCTCTTCGGGCACGGTACTCTCCTCCTTCTGTGTCACTGTCTGTATTGGTCTGTAATTTGCAACCCATATTTAATGTACAGCACTGCGTATAATGTTGGCGCTATATAAATCCTGTTCATTAATAATATCTAAGAAATGAATGTAGGTCTCCTCAAAGTGAACTTGTCATCACTATCATCATGGGGCCATTTTTAAACTAACCCCAGCCTGAAAAAGACGATTGTCTAAACCTATCTTTCTAGGAGCTCATGCTTTCAATACCTGCAGAAGAAAATGGGATTGGCGTGTGATCACACGACCCACCGGACAGGTAAATATAGAAGTTCCCTTTTTGTAAGCTGGAGTTAGTTTAGAAAAGACCCTGATTAATAGTTTGGTGATAAAACTATTAGACTTTCAATAAATGAATTGCATGTGTATGATTTGATGTACTTTGTGAACTATTATTTGAAGGACTGGCTATGGACATGTCATATCACAAGTATGTAATACCTTTCAAAAACATATTGGTGACATCAGTTGCTGCAGGCATTGTGGGCAATTTATGCTCAAAGAGATGCAGTAAAGTTGTTTAAGAAATTAAATTTGAAGTTTATTCTGCTTCATAAATTTTTGTATTTTCTGTTTTTATTTAGATATTTTAAGTATTTATATACTTTTGCATTTCTCTATCCCACCTAAATATCAAGGATTCGTTTAGCAGGGGAATGGAGGACATTTGACGAGCAGCTAGAAAATAAAGCATACCTAAAACTGTTTTATGTAAGGTAAAAATTCTTTTTTTTTTGTTTTTGTTTTTTTAAGCAACACCTTTTTTTTTTTTTTTTTTTTTAAATGTCGGGTCAGGTGACGTAGGATGAAGAACCCGGAAGAAAAGATGGCGGCGCCCTGCTCCCAATGCAAGACACCCCCGGATGGATTGGACTGCCCCTGTGGGATAGAAGGTGTGTTTTTTTTTTTAGGCACTTTTGAGTTAAGTTTCTCTTTAAGGTGGGCTTTATTGGACGTGCTGTAGCTTCTAAGGGTCTATGTTAATAGCCCAGAGATCAAAGTAAGCAATTTTCAGTAGAGGATCATAAACAAATATGCAAGATTGAAGATAAGGCTTGAATTCAGCTTGAACTCTGGTCCAAGCACTCTGCTCTTTTCTCTATCCGTATCAAACGGTTGGGTATTTCTATTGTTTACTAAAATTGCAGGCTGCCAAGTCTCTGCTGGCAGGAAGGGGGAAGCAGAGCAAACTAAAGTGAAAGGGCTCTTTAAGCACGCTGGAGATCAGCAAGGGCTTATTTTCAATCTAAGTTCAGGTGCACAGCCTTAAAAAATCCTGGCCTGTATGTGGCCCTCCTGGACTGGAGTTAGGCAGCCCTGGTGTTTACTCATTTCTAAACTGTTTATTTAGCTATGCTTCTTTAGGTTCAGTAACTTAAAATACTGCAGCCAGAGATTTAGTATGACAGCCAGGCAACTATTTCATGAGTTTAGCGATGGAAGTTTTTCCCATTTATTTTACTACTGTTAAACTTTTATATGGCTTCTCATTTTTCTGTCAGCTTTGACTGAAGGAACATCACAGAGCTGGACATGAGCAGCGGCGCCGTAAAGGCGGATATCATTTTACACACAAGGGTCATCAGCGTGGAAAGACATCGAAGATGATATGACCTCTAAAATTACAGGAAACACAGCGGCATGAGAAATGTCAGGTCTCTGTAACGTCTTGGTCTCCTGGTGTCTTGGAAAAAAAAATTGCTCTTTCAAATATTGCTTCAGAGTACAACATGGCTTCCCCCACTGTGCAGGCAAAGGCTATATATACCACCTGCAGATGACATATCAAGCTTTACTGTCAAGAATATAGCTGTACCTGTCTCTGGGCTTCTGCCAGGTTGTAGGGTAATGCTCCCTCTTCCAGAGGAGCGATTCTTTCAATATCTGCCATAGTCATACGTCTGCAAAAAAAAGTATTTTGTGAGATATTCATTCTAATTATTTGATGAACAAATATTTAATAAAGGAGGACTTTTTCCTGGTTAATCCAAAAAAGTCAAATGTTCCATGGCTAAAAAGCACATACTAACTAGCCCATGAAGATCCCAATTTTTACAGCTGTCCCACTGCCAACGTGGTGCTGCACGTGTACAAGTTCAGCTAACTGTGGAAAGACTGTCCTAATGCCTCCTGGGATGTCCAGGTCACAAGACTCACTACCCCACCAGCTTATCTTGCATTTGCAGGAAGTGGAAAACTAGTTATTATCACTTGGGCTACAAAAAATGAAGTGAAAGGGAACAATGCTGTAAAATTTTACTTACCCCCGTGGCTCATATAAATCTGCAAGTTGGAACAGTATATCTACTTCCATAGGTGTGACCTGTCCAAACCTCTGAGCAGCAAGCACAAACTCCTCTGCGTCAGGAAAAGAAAAGCAAGAGATCAGTGACCGGCTTGCTGAAAATTGCACCTTTTTAACACAGAACAATATTATATCTATATCTATATCTAAATATATATATCTCTATATATATCTCAAGTGTTTTTGGACATACAAATAACCTTAAACTTTGGTCTTCTATCGGTCTCTTGTAATACCTTGAATTTCAGGAAGAGAGGACAGCCATTATTATTGGCAAACCACTTGTTGTTTGCATATGTACAAACAAGGAACATGCTGACAAGATGGGAGAGCAGAGAGATTACCTCATCAGTCTGTACACCTGTTTTTTCCAGTAATAGGCTTGGGGGAGAGTAAGGCTTGGGGGTTCCCTTAAGACCTCAAAAGTTCCTCCACGTTATAAAAGTTGAGAAGCACTGCTCTATTTGATAAAGTTTGGGAATTTAGGAACAGGAGGGATAAAGTTTGGGAATTTAGGAGGGCCTGTGCCAGTGTCCTCCCTAACATACTCTATTTCCATCCCAATTCATCCCTTCTGTTTAACCCTAGTCCTTATGCCCTTTTTTCTGGCATTCCTCCTAATTGTAGATTCCATTCCACCACCCAACCCACCCTTTATTTCTCTTTTTCTTATATCCCTTTCGTTTTCAAATATTTAAACCTAGTTCAGCTTTGAAGAAGAAGTTACACAGCAACATAAAAATGAAAGGCCCATCATCATCCATTTAGGCATGAACTTCTGACCATTGAATTCTATAGACTTTAGGTTCAGATACGGCAAACTCCTTCTTTCTACCCAACACCTAATACCTAATCACTGATTACACTTATCTCTGCCTATATCGTCCACATAGTATGCAAACCTATTCTTATCCCATGAGTGTGACAAATTTTCACCTTGCTATAAAATGCTTCATATAAAATCATTTTATCATATCTTATGGCAGCATGGTGGCTCAGTGGTTAGCAATCTGACCTTTGCAGCTAGGTCCAAGTTTGAAATCTTGGCCAAGACACTATATCTGCACGGAGTTTGCAGGTTCTCTCCTTGTTTGTATGGGTTTCCTCCAGATATTCTAGTTTCTTCCCACATTTCAAAAACTGCAGTTAGATTATTGGCTTACCCCAACATTGACCTTGGACTGTATTAAGGACATATGACTATGGTAGGGACATTGGATTGTGAGCCCCTTTGTAGGACAGCTAGTGACATGACTATGGACTTTGTACAGCGCTGCGTAATAGATCAATACCATGTAATAATAATAATCATATAGGGAATTACAGTTATATTCATATCGTGCACGTGATATGTATAAATGTAGAAAAAAAAAGTTGCTAAAATTTTTTGTTTCATGCAAATACTCAAATACGTAATATTTTATTCTTCATTATCAACTATTTAATAGAAAGGACAGAAGAAATTTTAACTATGAAAAAGGAAACTGCAGATGTGGTTATGGGGAAAGAGATAACATTATGTTCCCAGCTTGTTGACCAGCTCACAGAACTATCAAGAGGAAAGCACAGTACTCTACTCAACTCGCCTTCAAGGACATGTTAACATGTTGCCAATTTGGACTAGGGCCCGGTTAGCGCTATACGTAAGCTCTTCACCCAAGTCTTGGCTGCAGTAAAAAAAAATTTTTCATTCTTTTTTTTAAACCTCAGACTTGGCAGAAAGACATGAACACTTGAAAGGTCTTTCAAATAGTGTAGCGTAGACAAAAAAAAACAAAAACACAACATTCTGCAAATGTGACACAGAGGAGGTAAGACACACATTGAGTTGGATGGTAAGGAGAAGTGTTGGATAAACCACTACTGAAAAAAAAAAAAAACCTAAGTACACAAATGACATACATATGTAGGAGAGGTTTTACCTGCCAACTAATTTGTAATCCTGTCCACCTATCCCTACTAAGATTTACACAGCCCTGCCAAACAGCACAGCCCTGTCAGCAAGACAGAGGATCGGTGCTTCCTTGGAGACTGGACAGCAAAAAGACTCCGTTCACTGATCAGTTTATCCCTCTGTAAGGATCAGGTCATACCAATAGCATTAGACTGCACCAGGCAGCGCAAACTGGGCTGCATCTTTTTTTCCCTCTGCCCCCAATAGAGAATAAAGATTGTGGCCAACAGATATTGAAAATAATGTCTTACCCAGGCCTATGACTTCACCTCTGTCCACTTAACAACCTGCTTTTTCCTTACAAATGGTAATGTCACAGTCCTGCCATGTAAATGCTTGCTGAATATTTGCCTCATAGCAGACCTTAACTCAAGTTTTTTTTTTTACTTTACATAAAAGGGTAGACAACCCTTTTAATAAATTAAAAAAAATTAAAAAAATAAAGGTGCAGCACCTCCCCTTTTTGTCTTGATTGCTCCCGAGATACCTACGTCACGCATTCCGCACGCACGCTCTTGGCTGCTCCGTCTGCGCATA
Source organism: Pyxicephalus adspersus (assembly GCF_032062135.1). Classification (NCBI taxonomy): domain Eukaryota; kingdom Metazoa; phylum Chordata; class Amphibia; order Anura; family Pyxicephalidae; genus Pyxicephalus; species Pyxicephalus adspersus. The sequence continues at coordinate 138,759,117 of NC_092862.1, forward strand.
TGCCCGGATCTCAGGCATGTGCAGAAGGAGCCCTTTCTTTAATGGAAGAAAGAAATTGCGGATCTCACACATGGGCAGTGAGATTGGAAATCTTTTTCCCCCATCTACGTCACCCGATCTCACGCCTGCGCAGTGCAAGATCGGGTGACGTAGGAAGAAGAACTTGGGAAGAAGGGAGAAGATGTCGGCACCCAGGGAGGGCTTCCTTTGCGCCAGGCCAAAGACGGATACCATGACAATGAGAGGCCCAAACGAAGAAACTCCATATGGATCAATGGAAAATGCAATGTAATGCAGCTTAACGCACTGCAGTGTGCATCCTCAAAACACACCACCATGTTTGTAACGAATGCAGGCTGGTGTGAATGAGGCTCTCTCATGTTTCTCCTTTTGTCAGTATGTACCTTGTTTGACCGTAACCACTGCACAACAACTGACTGGCTACTAGAGCTGTTTCTCCCTCCCCAGTCTGACCTCTTTTCAGCACAGGAATTGCAAGAGACGGATACCAAATTGAATTAGGGAAATTAATCTGCCTATGATCAGAAAACTTATTTACTAAGGTATTAATGCATACAAAACGTGCAAAAATTTGTGTCAACCTGTTCTATCAGAAAAAAAAAAACTCAAACTTGAATGAGGCAAATCATATGGCTCAAGCACCAACCTTTTGTGACCTCTACGTCTTTCTTGTTTCCGGCCAAGGTACTGTAGATCTTCCTAATAAGCTCCATGTTGTTCAGCAAGGAATTAAATGCATTGAAGTAGGAGAAGCTGACCTGGTGAGATATGGTACCTCCAGCAGCCTAAAATAAAATAGATTGGCAGAGAAAAGGGACATTTTTAAAATAAAAAGATTGATCTAAAGTGCGGAAAAAAAATGTCTGCAGAGTCCACAAAGATTTATAGAGAAGAGAATTCAAACTGTCAAAGAAAAAGACCCTTTGCTTGCTAATAAAGTCCATAAAAGCTCTCCCCTATGAGCATCTGAGGCAAACCAAAAGCAGAAACCTAAACAAACACATGTGGTGGATTACAGCGACCCAGGCATCAGTGATTTACAAGGCTATACATTAAATATTGCCGGGGTCACTCATGTTTTACAAGTCTATTTATTTCATTTAATGAACGTAGAAACATCTCACTGTTGTGCTGGAAGAATAAAGCCTGGGGGGAAAAAAATGGAACTAAATTTATTAAAAACCCTACGCTAACATGGGCTAATATAAAATGGATTTTTCAGGGTAAATCAAGTTTCACAGTCACTGTTCACATTGTTTGGTGTAACAAGTCCACTGTTAAAGTGAAAGTCTTGCCAAATCAAATATTTCTGTTATGGATAGACACTGGTTAATTAATATACATGCTGATTATGTCTCTTGGGTATTCCAGCAATGAAATGTAATAACCTAGTTCACATCTACCCCCATTCAATGAAGACATCACTTTCTCACAGGCTGACAGTTTACCTGGTTAATTTATGGAGAGTTCCCTAAAACATATGTAAAGAAAAATATATATTTAAAGAATAGGATAGAGTGCAGAAGGGTTAAACTCTTTGCTGAGCTTTTACTGCAGACCAAATTATCATAAATATGACTGAGAAAAGTCTAAAGATTTTTCATGTCCAGGGCTTCCCCCACCTCTTAGATTGTAAGCTCTTTGGGGCAGGGTCCTCTCCTCCTCCTGTGTCACTGTCTGTATCTGTCTGTCCCTATATATTAATATGTTGTCCACATTGGGGATATTTCTTGTTTTTTGCCTCATTTCCCAAGATGAGAAAAGAGGTTTCTAACCCTTCCTTATTCATCCCAAAATTACAAATAAATGCATTTTGGCTATACATACACTTCAAAAGGAGAGTAACAACATTATTGTTGTTTCCAATAACTAGAAAGCCAGCATATATAACAATATGAATATATTGAGGTGCACAAAACCATCAAGACATGGTATAAAAAGGTTTGTGTGGAAAAAGCGAAGACTGCACTGCAAGGGCATAAAAGGGTCAAAATCCATATAGATGTCAATTGGATATCAGCTAAGCTCATATAGGTGTGAGTGGTTCACAAAATTTGACCATGCAGTGTATATCAGACATTTGCAGTCCACAGTAGTTCAGTAAATAACATAGGTCACCAGCATTCAATACTTCAGGTGAGACCCTTGACAAATGATTTCCAAAGGACACAAAAAAACACTTTCTTGGGAAACGTTATTAATGTTAGTGCTCTGCAAATTACTTATGCTTGTGGGACAGTTCACAAAGCTTCCGGCACGTATTTTTCATGCTGTTTTTCAGTTCAGTCTACAAATTGGTTTACAGGTAGAATTCATTGAAATCACATTGTCGGTGGGTGATAAGGAATCTTAAACAGCTTGTTCTTAGTAGTTATCTCTGCAGGCACAATAAAAGTACTGCTTGTTTTTTAAGGAGGAACTGGACAAACTTTGTAATATACTGGGAAGACTTGCATAGTAAACCTCTGCATAAGTGCGGACCTCAACAATAAAATGTCGTGCGATTGCTGCATTAGTTTATAAATGGCATATTATGTGTGACTACAGGACAAAATCTTAAAACTTAACTATAGTTAAATACATAAAAACACACAAAACTTTCTTTTGCTGCAGAAACCACAGTCACATGACCAAGGCTGGGTACACACGTTTTGTTGTTGTAAAGAATCTTTCACAATCCAATTTCAACGACAAAAGACTGAAAAATGCATGAACGAGCACTGTACATACACTGCCATTCTGCTCTACAGAGAGAAGAGGGGGGAGAATGATGGAGCGGCACCCCGCTTCACTCTCTCCTCTTCACTTCCATTACAATCGTTCGTTGATCCACCACATCGTTCTATGAATGATGAACGCTGTACACACGCCAGACTCTTGTCCGATATCAGTCCTGAGGCTATTATCGGATGAGAATCATCTGACCTGTGTACGTTGGTCATGTGATCTCATGTTAAAAAGGAGGATCAGTAAGCACCCTATTTACTTCCACAACAAATGCCTAGGTATTTAGTCATGTGACCAATCCGGCAGCTGTTTATGCAGCAAATGTTAAGCATGCCATGTTGAAACTAGGCTTGATTATTTTAATAAGTGTAGTTTTAAAAATTACAGATACATACTGACCCACCCCCAATCCTTATAGTTAAGAAATGTATATGGCTGTATATAGGTAGATATAATTACTGAAACCATTTTGTCCTTGGCTCACATCCTGGCACTTGTTGTTCTCTATAGGAACTGGGTCCACGTTTCAGCCAGTGCATGCACAATATAGAGACACTTAAGTGTTTTCATAAGTGGCTGGAAACCAGGGACATTACAGTAATTATATCTACCTGGAGAAGGAGTCTCATTTACATTTCTGAAGTACAGGTAGGTGTACAAAAGAATAACTGTGTCTTATTGTGAATGTACAATTATCTCCTTGACCAGACCTTTGAACTGCCATCAAGGTTATCTTATATAAAAGGGTCCCCACTTCTAATCGCTAAAAAAATAAATTCTATACTGAAGGCAGAGACTTAACATCTGAAACTCCACAAAATGCTGAGTACCCTAAATCTCATGAGATGACTCCCTAGCAGAGACAGTGCAGAATCGTCTACTCCTGAGATCTGGGTTACTCTGTATTGCTAGGAATATTGACAGAAAGATGTCCTTTCACCTTGGCACCACAGGAAACAACCAGAGCATTTTGTTTTTCTTATAAAAACTGTTATGCTATCTCCATGAAGCCATATACACATGCAAAATGTGGCCACCCTCTACAGCTTACATCAGTATAAATTCATAAGCAAAACAACTGTTCCCTACACAGGAGTCCCATTGGTTTGGAAATAACTGCTGTACTCAGTTTAAAATAAGCAAAACCTAAAAATGGTGCCTGTACACAAATTACCTTTGGTACCAAGACAGTATTTGCTCAACACAATAAAAGTAATACAATTGTTGTGGACATGGAAAATGATTTCACCATGGAATGATATAAAATATGTTGTTTTTTCTGATACTACCACACTTACAGCAACTAAACACTGCTCCACGAATGGGGTCAAGACATGTGGACGGATAGTGACCATAATATCTCTGAAGTCCATGGCGTTGACTGTTCCTGTGTGGTCGGTGTCACGCTGTACAAAGGCTTGCCTAGCATGTTCCAGTTGGATTTCCTATAACAAAAAAATATATAAATTTAAACAAAAAAATTGTCAATTTTTTCAGTCTTTCTTCTACACCCAGCAAATCTTGTAAACATTGCAGGTCTAGGACTCTAGAGCCACAATTGATTCTCCATCTTCCTCTTCTCCTAGCCATTTACAAACCACAGATCCCCACACTTGTGAATGGCAAGGAGAAGAGTGTGACTACATCTGAGCAGCCTCAAAATAGCTGTACTAACACCATTGCATGTTCCTTTCTGACAGATGTTGAAGGAAACAGTATAATGGCTGTCTGCCCTGGAATCCCCACACATTACAGAAGATAGGAAATATGGCTTAAAAATTGAGCTCAGGTACAAAATATTGAAAAAAAACATACCGTCTAAAACATTCTGAGGTTTGTGGAATTTGATTAAGGTCAGGACAAGGATAGAGGAAATAATATTTTTGCACATCAAACTTGCTAAAGAGGAAGTCACATAAATGTTACAATACAACAACTTTAAATATATACTGTAAAGTCCATGGGCAATGAGGCAACTCACTGACCAACATGAAGTCTGGGGACCAACTTCTACAAGGAAAGTGCAATACCAGCAATAAAACTACAGAAGTCATCCAGCCATCTAAAGGTTCCACTGATAAAATCCTGCTCCCTTAACAGGGACCTTGCAGCTATGCATTGTTTTTAATATTGTTTATATGAAGTCTGCCATAAAAATACATCAGATAATCCAACTCTGGAATGAAAGCACAGCTAATCAATATTTCTGACAGAATACCGTCAGGTAGTAAATGGTTGCATTCCTTCTATAAAGTGACATGGACAGAAATAGAAAAGGCGGCAAAAACAGATATGTCCTCCGCTTACAGGTTTCGGCTGATCCTAGCCTCAGTTATAGCTGGAGGCAAACAAATACTAACTTTCCTATATAGGTACACAAGGCAAAATGTAAAGCATAAACAACAGACTACAAAAATTACACAGAATCCAGTTGTCAAATTTGGTCTTGCCATCCTCCTGCTTTGCTTCAGTCCTGTGCTGCCATCTTCCCTTTAGACATCACGGAGGGCTGCGACTTCTGGGTTCCATGTGACAGTGCAAAATCTCTCCCACAAGGTATTTTTAATTGCCCGTTTAAATAAAGATGATACCACCTGTCATCTGTGCACTATATATCATGGGACTGCAGCTGGAAGGGCACCTGCTGCCTCAAGCAATATGTAATGTAGGTGTGCTAGGAGGCTGCAGGTATTCCTTATCAAAATTACTGCAACAGGAAGGGGCAGGCAAGGTAAAATATAAAAAGTAGGGAGAAGCGGTTAAATAATAATGGTGTTGAGAGCTCTGCTTTAAATTGCAGCTATACAAGAAGGTAAGCAATGCTATTACAACATGCAGTCTCTGCATTTGTTAAAGTAGAGTTAATGACTAAAAATAAAGACTGTGACCAGTTAAATCCTTAATTGCAAGGGGCAGGTGATGTCCCTTCTGAGAATTGATAACCTTACCTGCCTGATTTGTAAAATACATTCACTTGTTCCCGTTTCATCGCAAAACTCTGGGCAACTGGGTTCCAATTTTCGGCCATCTTGATTGGCCAGGCTGGGATAATGTTCATCAAGCCGCAGCAGTCTGGGGGAATGTCGCTATATCTGGAATATCCTGGCATCTGCAGGTCAGCATTTCAGAAAATACCAAACCAGCAGGTATGTGTTATGGTAGAAGGGACACTGCACGATGGCTCAAAGGTTACCACTCTGGTCTTTGCAGTGCTGGGTCCCAGGTTTAAATCCTGGCCAGGATACCATTTGCATGGCGTTTGCAGGTTCCCTTCGTGTTTGCGTGGGATTCCTCCGGGTAATACGGTATCCCCCCACATTGCAAAAACATGCAGTTAGGTTAATTGGCTGCTCCCAAAATTGTCCATAGACTGTAATAAAGACATATGACTATGGTAGGGACATTAGATTGTGAGCTCCTTTGAGGGAAAGCTGGTGACATGACTATGGACTTTGTACAGCACTGCATAATATGTTGGTATAAATACTATGTAATAATAATAATTTAAAAAAATACACATTTACTTTATAGTCCCATTTACTTTATATTTTAGCTTTAGAGGAACTGTAATAAAAATGTCACCAGACCCGGTTTCTTTCACTAGTCTGTGGGAGAGTCCAGTTTAAACTTGGAAATCCAGGAAGGAGGGAACGTTAGGAGCAGATGTATAGAAGTGATCTGTTCTGCTTCTGTTAGTCACTTTCATCTGGCCACACTATGTGCATCTCCCAGGAAGTCTGATAAAAGCTGTTACAGTGGAGCTTCCACTGGTGCTGTAAAAAGTGAGGATGTCTCAATGCAACATGTGCTTTCTAATCACTGCAGCCCACTGCCTCTTTGGCTGATGGCACGATGCAGGGAGCTACATGTAAAATGCATTAGGGACCCATCTGGTCCAGGTTAAGAGCGACATTAAAGGACGTGACTTCACACTAGCAACTCCACGTACAGTCAGGCTCCAGCTGCCGACAGTTCAAGGTCTAGACATGGTAACAAGAGTATAACTCATACACACAACATAAAAAGCTGCCCAGCGCTGGAACGCTGTAATAGTTACACAGCCAAACACTTTTCAACAAGCAATAAATTATTAGTGGAAACGCAAGCTTTGCATTTAACAGAAGAAAGTTGTGACAGACCAAGGGACAAAGGAAAGAATGACTGGATAAAAAATGTAAAAAAGGCAGTGGCAAGGTATAATGCAATGGAATAATAATGCTAAAAAAAATAGGGCTAAGGGATTAACTGCATAGATAAAAGATTTGTTACCTCAACAACTCTGAATCTGGTAAAGCCCAACTCTACCTTGGGGAAATAAGTAACCATCCAGCAGGGCTTCAAGCAGTGCCGATTTATTTAGCCATCTTTTTGTACAAGAGAATGCTGCATGTCATTAGTGAAGAGCATTAGAATTTACAACCTACCCACCCCTTGGAGGAAGAAAGGAAATGCAAAGGAAAAAAAAAGAAAAAGTATAGGAAAAAGAAAAGGAAAACAGGAAAAAGGGAAAGAGAAAAGGAAAGATGACCTGTGATGTCACCAGACTGGAGTGAAGAACCCTGTAAAAATTGCCATTGGGACGCTGTTTTAGTAACCTAGGTTTGGAGAGATTTCTTTTGAATTCCTGCTGTCTTTTTGAAAGTTTACAAACACAAAGGCAGCAAAATAGAATAAGTTGAAATGAGCCCTGAATCATCCTGTCTTATTTACAACAAAAAAACATTTTGACTTTACATACTATGAGAGGTTCATTTACAAGGCATCAATGTATTTGATCTCCTGTTCTTTTCCCTGCATGATTTTGAAACTGGCACAGAACATTGAAAATCTGATTTTCAATGAGCATGAAGAAGAGCTTGGATATATGACCTGTCAAAGTCACACGCCCTTTCCAATGAATATAGAGTACAATGATTTAGGGGCGGCCACATTTGTAGAAAATAAATGGACTGGGATGAGAAGTAACTGAGAACAGATAGGAGATATCTGCTTATCATTTTTAATACGTCCAGTAGTTTAGTAAAATCCTTGTGATCAGATTTACCACATAAAACAAGCAGCCTCAGCATGAAGATCATAAAGTATTAAATAAACAGTTAAAATGCACCGTGGCATCTCACTACCTCTAGCTTGCTGGCAGCTGACAAATTAAGTTGTAAAGGAAAACTTGAAAATGGTGGTGTCATTCACATAGCTTCTCAGTACATTAATTGAATGTGAGGTCTCTCACAGATCAGTTCCCTGCAGTTGGTTTGCACTTCATGTAAAGGTGCGTACACACTTCCAATTTTTATCGTTCCAATCGAACGACGATCGATTGGGCAAAAAATCGTTCGTAAAAAAGTAACCAACGACGCCGACGAACGAGGAAAGTCGCTGGAAACGAACGACCGGACCGACGGATCGGATGACGATCGTTGAACATCGTTCGTGTGTACGGTCGTTCGTTGATCGTCCATGGTCAGAGCATGCGTGATGAACGAACGTCCGTCACTTTCCTGTCGTGCACATAGTTCCTCTATCGCTCAAACGATCGTATCTATTGTGTGTACAATATCTACGAACGATCGTGTCGTTAACTCTATGTGCAGGATCGGTGCTATACGATCGTTCATATATATCGTGCATGAACGTTCGTCGTTCGTTTTCCAACGATAATAATTGGAAGTGTGTATGTAGCTTAAGTGTTCCAGTGATAAAAATTTGAGATCAGGGTGAAAAAGGGCTTCCCCATGAAAGCAGCCGACTGATAACATAATTCTTGTAGATTCCTTTTCTACTGAGGGACAATCGTTTAGCTGCTTGCCTAAAATTTCAGGCAAACACACCAATGTAATACATATAGAGAAGGATTTTAATGTCATATTTTATGTGTTTCTGTCCAATCGGTTCTGAGCTTGATACAGCTGTTCAACATCACACAGGTATATGGTGTACACCACCTTAACTGTTACACATGAAAACAGTGTGCACCCTCCACACCCTACCTGTTAAATGGACAATGAAGGAGCAGCAGGAGACGGAACTTATCTCCCTTTTCACTCTGTTCTATTAGCAAGTTCTTTGTCAGGCTCATGAACAAAGACTTGGGAGTTAATTAATTCCCAATATGCACAGCAGAAGTCGAGGCTGCCAGGTGTCATGCGCAGCTCAGCTTTTTTACCAATACGCAGAGCGATCAGGCAAGTAGGACGGATTACTGCAGAAGGAACGTAGCCTGTCCCTTCTGCAATAATGATTTGCCAAATTGTTGACTCTTAAAAGAGGAACTTTAGTTTTGCTTTAGTAGAGCCTGTCCATCTGTAGCCCGTTATGTAGCCTACAGCTCATACAGACACCCAGACCTGCGATGGGAGAGTGGGCAGGTTGTGGCATCATGAAGTCACTATGGGGGAAGTTGCTTTCCCTTTAGGTGACACATGGCTCCCCGCGCATGCGTGGTCCAGGGTCTGTAAATTTAGTGATCCACTTAGCTCCAAAAGATACATACAGGAGACCACTTGTGTAACCTGTTCCTGTAAGGACAGACTTTCAGAGACATTCCACCCACTATTATTATTATTATCACATAGGCCTTTATAGGACAATATTCATAGTTCACAACACAAGAGTCTTTCTTTGTAGCAGTGAAGATCACTCACTGGTGAGAGGAAGTGGACAGTATTTGTCTGTAAGTGACCAAGGGGAACACATCTGGACTTAAGGTGTTTAGCAAGTTCTTTGTCAGCATTTCTTCATCACTGGGGTCTCCTTCCCCTGGTGCTGTATTGCAAGAGAAATTGCAATATATTGCAATGAAATTCAGGCGCTTGCAATAGTTGCACTTGAAAAGATTATTTAATGACCTGTTCATGTAAACATAGCTGCATTATTAAAGTATACTGTAACTTGTGGGGGATTTAAATAATGCAGGCATGTTAAAAAAACTGAAAAGTCCTTTTTAAGTTAAATTCTTTATAAAGGAAAAATACTTAAATTTACTACAATACATGGATCATTTTGTAATGCTTACCAGCAAAAACTGAGTGAACTCAGCATATGGTAGCAGCCTCTTCCGGTCTTTTCCAAAGTGCAGCTGAATGAACTCACAGTCCCAGTTAAATGGAATACGCTGGTGAATTGTAGTCTGCCCAAACACCTGCTTCACATCATCTGCAAATAACGTAAAGAATAGATTTAATGAACATAGTGCCTATGGAACTGAACTGTGCCAGCCAATTATTTGTATCACCTCCATTGTTCCGATTTAATGATTGCTCTCTTTGATTTGAAAAGGCATGGAATGTATGGAGATAGCTTAGAGATAAAAGCAAATGCTAGGGTGGACAGACGAGATCAACAAACTGGAAGGATTTTTCCCTGCACAGGATTGGAGCAACAGGAAAGTATAGTATTTTACAGGCACTTTCTATAGAGATAGCGTCATTTTAAGGTGAATCTTTCGGATTACTGGTTACATACAATTAACATTTACAGACCTTTTTTTTTTTTTTTTTTTAGAATGGCAAATTCCTTTTTGCGTTCAAATCCATTTCTAAGGTCTAGGATTTCTGTTTTAAGGTGATGGCTAATTACTATATTACTTCCTTATGCAAATATGACTTCTGCAACAATGTTTGCCGCTCCACTTCCGTCTTTAAAGCCAAAATTGTACAAAAATGTTTTTCAAAGCAATCAGTAAACACAAACTGTGATGGACAGAATATCTGCTGCAGGGACTTAAATGTGCTTGCACAATGCACTACATCCCATATCCTCTTACTTGGGAGGGTGAATCATGTTACCATGCTACCCAAAGTAGGAAGAACAATACATGCCACATGTCTATATAAGCAAGGGAAGGATATGTAGTTCACAAAGTAGGTAGCGAGCAATTGTGGAACCTCAATTTGGTAAAGGGAGAACAGTGGCTCAGAGGGTAGCAGTTTACCCCTTTGCAGGCTGAGTCCCAGGTACAAATTTTGACCAGGGCACAATCTGCATGTTCTCCCTGTGTTTGTGTGGGTTTCCTCTGGGTATTCCGGTTTCATCCCATATTCCAAACACATGGAGTTAGGTTAATTGGCTTCCCTCAAATTTGGCCTAAAACTGTATTAATGACATATGACTATGCTGGGGACATTAGATTGTGAGCCCCTTTGAGGGACAGTTAGTGACATGACTATGGACTTTGTACAGCAAGATGCAATATGTTGGCGCTATATTAATACTGCTTAATTAAAATAATATTAATAACTAAACCCATTGATACCTTCCTGTCCCTGTTCCGCAGGTGCCACTATTTCTTTCCCAATCCAATCTTCTGCCATCTTGATTAGCCAGGCTGGGATGAGTTAATTTATTCCCAACATGTGCAAGGGAAGCTGGGATTGCTGGAAAATGACAGCTGGGTGGCGAGAAGGCAGGAGGTAAGAATAGTTTTTGCAGAAGGGACATCACCTGTCTCAGCAATGATCACCTCTCTGATTGCCAATTTTCATAGGGGGCTTTTAAGTTCCACTGGCACAAGAAATCCTGGCTGGGTGGATAGGTGCACTGCTACAGCCAAGCACAGATATTCCTTAGAGTTTTTAAAATCCCATAAAATATTTCCAAAAGGTAATTATAAATATGATTGCTTTAAAATTTTGCCTTGTTTGATCTGGGTTAAGTTGGATTTTACCTATAATGAAGGGCCTTCGCTCCCTCGATTTTCATTTCAGAAAATTAACATTTATCAATTTTGCAAGCTCTTATTACCACCCTTAACCCAATTAACAAACATATTATTCCTTACCCTTCAAGAGCAGGCAACTGCCCTAACATCCTGCCTGATGCAATGAACACAGGCTAAGCTCAGACTTTCCACTAGCACCCGTCTTTATCTTGAAGCCTCATCCTTAATGCACAGTAAAGCCCTGTATGCACTGTAATGCATGCACTGTATACAAATATGTACACAGTCTTGGCATTTACATTATATTTTAAAGAAACTCCATTAGGATTTAAATCATACCTAAAAGTTGTTCTGTACAAGTGAGGACAATTAGTGTGTCTTATTTACATGAACACTGTACTTAAAGCAAAAAAATTGTCAAGGCTTTATTGAATTTTGTGTGGGAAGATCACTTTTGTGTACAGCTCAGGAAATTGCCCTAGCATTCTTCTATTCATGTGACACATCCCTCCTCGCCTTGACACCGACTGGATTGAATTATATATGTACAGAAGTTGTTTTCAAAGCTTTCCCACACAACCTTCGCAAAGCTCAGAAACACCAATAAAAAGAAGAATGCTGACGTCTAAACAAGTCCAAGTCACAGCTTCGTGCTCTTTACAAATTTAAATAAAGTTTTTCTATACAAGCCGGACATCTGGAATCATGGTGGTTTAAAAATTTAATGATCAAAATATGGATCACCAAGAAAAGATGATTGCACATGCTTCCCACTGTGTGCCCATGTGCTACTATAATTAGAAGAAACTACTGGAGCCTGAAGACTCCCCAGAATTTATTATTTCTATACCTGTGATATACAAGGTTCTTCCTGCCACTCTGGATTCCAAGTTTTTGGCTAGTGATTTCCTTTCATTATGAAAAGAGTATTTCTTTTAGGGAACCTGGTAAGGTTAGCTAGAAATCAAAGGACCAGTTATGTTTAAAAATCATAATTTTGTGGTGTTCTAGATGCCATATAATGACAGCAAAGTCCTATTAAAGCAGGACTAAACTCATGATACTGACCTGTCCCCATTCCCTCGCAGGGCGCTGCAGTCTTCCTCTTCTCCTATAAAGGATCTGCTGTAATCTTGATTGGCCAGGCCAGAATAACTTAACTCATGAACAAAGACTCTGCAGTTAATTAATTCTTAACATGCGCAGCAGAAGCCAAAGCTGCCAGGTGTCATGCACAGCTCAGCTTTTTTACTAATATGCGGAGTAATCAGGCAGGTAGGACGGATTACTGCAGAAGGGACATAGCCTGTCCCATCTGCAAAAATGATCTGCCCGATTGCCGACTCAAAAAATTGGAACTTTAGTTTTGCTTTAATAGAGCCTGTCCCATCTGTGGCCCGTTAATAACTACAGCTCACACAGACATCCAGACCTGCGATGGGAGAGTGGGCAGGTTCTGGCATCATGACGTCACTATGGGAGACGTTTCTTCCCCTTTGAGTGACACACGGCTCCTCGCACATGTGTGGTCCAGAGTCCGTAGATTTAGTGGTCTGCTAGCTCCAAAAGGTACATACAGGAGACCACTTGTGTAACCTGTTCCTGGGACAGACTTTCAGGGACATTCCACCTACCATAGTATCATCACATAGGCCTTTATAGGACAGTAATGATAGTTCACAACACAGGAGTCTTTCTTTGCAGAAATGAAGATCACTATCTGGTAAAGAGGAAGTGGACAGTATTTGTCATGTGACCAAGGGGAACACACCTAGAATAAAGTGTTTATGCTTGAAATGTTTGAAAGTTTAGATGCAATAAGTGGTGGTAAAAATTGAGTTGTACTTTACAGCAACCGCATGCTCAGATATTTAAGGTGGAACTAAACTTGTATACTCACTTGTTCTTGTTCGGTCACAGGGAGCCTGTTCCTTTCCTCCTTGCGCTCTTTGGCCAACTTGATTTGCCAGGCTGGGAGGATGGAAGGCCAGCGCAGGTGCACAGGAGTTCAATCGATCCTGGCAAAGTGCAGGGGGAAACCAGGATTGTTGGGTGTCCTGGCATGCACAGCTCAGCTTTTTTGACATTCCCGGGCAGATCACAGACATTGTCTGTCCCTTTCTACAATAATGACCTGCCTGATCGATTTTTTTTTTTAAGTGGAACTTTAAAACTGGCTAACTGTAGCTCAAGACAGAAACTAATCCTCCACAGTATTCTCCTCAGAAATATTTATAAGCTGGGTGGGAAGAAGCTATAGGCTGCTCGCAACCCCTGTATTGCGAGCCAACATTTCAGTAACCACGCAAAAGCACCCGGATGGTTACTGAAAAGTGCCGAGTGCGGCTACCGATTTTGGGTGATCCTTTATTTCCACTGGGGTTGGACATACCGCAGGAAGTTCGTTGAGCTACGTGAGCGGGGGATAAAGTGGGCAGAACATTTCGTTTATCAAGGTCAATGGGTGTTGTTGGAGATGTTGATGGCCTATAGTGGTAGCTACAATTGGATTTTTGGAGGGCACAGCAACTCACGCATTTCCTTAAATCCTTTCCAAACAGCGGGGCGAAAATGTTGTTTAAAAGGTTATGTGCAGGTAGCGGCTCGACCAGACACTCTCTTTTGGTGCTATACTCCGAATTTAACGCTGCCCCTGAAAATGTTATGCCTACTTACCTCCAGGCTTGGGAGGCAGAACTTGGGTATACAATGGCAGACAAACAGAAGACGAAAATACTCGTCTTGTCGTCTGTCAGTAGCAGATATTAGGAACTAAGTTTCAAAATCTTGTCCAGGTGGTATAGAACTCCTGAGAGATTGCAGAGCTTTTTTTCCTGATGTCTCAGACAATTGCTAGCGCTGTGAACAAGTGAGAGGTACTATGCGCCATATCTTTTGGTCATGTCTTTTAATACATCCCTTCTGGGAACAGGTGAGGGCGCTCATGCAGAGAGTTACCACATATACTATCCCATGGGACCCAGGGTTCCTTTTATTACACCATAATGCAATTTTCAGAAAAAGCATATAAGAAATCTGTTCTCAGACATTCTATCATGGCTGCCAATGCGTATACTCCAGGATTTTAGAAATCTACGGTCACCCCGACGGTGAGCTTGAGGCTCCACAGGATGAATGACATTGTGGTAATGGAGGACCTCACGGCCAGTCTACGGGGTACTCAAGAGAAATTCAATGCCATGTGGGGTAGTTGGAATTCCTATAGAGATGGACTGGAGATTAAGCGCCACCTGGATCTGACCCTTCCCATTTAAGAGCTGTTATTTACTAGTTATGTCTAGTTATGTCTTCACATGTAAATAGGCAATTTTTTAGCCTACTGTACCTAATGACTTTAAGATTTATTTTTGATGTGTTGCCAACTGATTTCTTTGCTCCTGGTCCCTTACTTTTTCTTTCAGCCACGGACTTTTGTTCAACAAAGTGTTTTATGCAATGCATGTTTCTGTATGTCCCCAATTTTTACCGTTTGTCGCATTACGTGATTGTTATCGTTTTTGTTTGAAAACTTGAACATTTGAAAAGAATGTTAAAAAAAAAGAAAAGCGCCGGGTGGTGCGCCCACTTAAAAGGGGCCGGGGATACCACTCCACGGGTAAATGTCCATGGCTATCTATACTCTACATGGCATTTTCTCATATCCAATCTCAACTATAACCATGGATTATGAAAAGAAAAACACAAATAAACCACTTAAAATAAAATAGAGATCAAAGTAAAGAATTTATACAGAAAGTATGCTGTTCATGTTTAATAGAGCAAAATATACCTGGAGATGTAAACAAGCTTATGTGGTTACTGATGAAAAAAGGTGTAATTTTCCTGCTTAGCTTAAACCGACGGTTACCATGGAAACCAGTACAATAAAGACACTTTTCCATAACAAATATTCATATTCCACAATGCTGTTCTTGTCAAGCAGCTGATATTTTCATACAGGTCATAACAATGAAAAAGAAAAAAAATTGACAAAAGGTTTTATATAATGTACAATGGCAAAACGGAAAATAACTCTTCAAACGAAGGGAAAAAAAAGTGTGGGCAACTTTTAAAGTAGTTTTGCAAATTAAGTTATTTAAACCTTATTAAAACAACTCATTAAACTGTATTGTCTTTGCAATTTGAAGGTTTGAGTAACATTCTACTGGGGAATGGATATAAAAAAATTGGACTTGGACTAGAAACCTGAAAGAGGGAAAATCAAATAGCAATGCATGAAATGTTTAATAAACTTAATTTCTTACCAAAAGTTATTTCTCCTTTTCCAGTCTTGTCAAAAAGTTGAAAGGCCACCAAGAAGAGTGCATCTGGTGCACACAGGACTGACTCAAAGGCTACAAACTCCTGAAAGGAAATTAATCTGGAAAAAAGAATACATGGTCAATGTTTCCTCAATATTCTTATTCACTTGTAATACATGAAATACTAATAAAATCCTATAGCAGCCAAACTCCAATTTTAAAGTACACTCATGCATCCACATTTCAGTACACTTATCTATATTTATAGTTTTATTACATACAGAAATTTGCATCAATATAAACCTGCAATGCAAGGGAAAAAAAAAAAAAAAAAGACTTGGGAGAGAATGGCTTGGCATAAAACATTCCAGTTATTTCCCAATCCAATATCTCTTTCACCGTTCAGTAGCATTGATCTTCTCCTACGTCAAATACATTCACAAACTTAAAACCATCTTAAAGCATCTGTTAATCCTGGAGTTGGATTGTGCAAACATGGAGAGCTCTCTCAACACTCTCCTGCCATAGATTAAGTCCACATTGATATTGACTATTATGTAGTCCTCAATCCTTCCAAAATTAACATATAATGCACTTTCTTCTGCCCATGTGGGGTAAAGTAAAAGTGGCACCTAGCTCAGACTCTGTAACATATACTCACTTTTGTGCAGCGCTGCTTAGTTTGAATTCTGGAACCATTGAGGAGCGAGAGGGAAAAAAAAAAGTTCTGTGTAATCTCCAAACAGATCCGCCCTAGCTCAAATATCTATTTACTGCTTTTCTAGCCCCATGCGATAGTACAATGTGCCACCTTTTAATTGGAGAGAGGACAGGCAAGACTGTATTACAGAGAGGGCTCAGTACAATGTATGACTACTACCCCTACCATCTTCCATCCGAACAAAATACAGAAGTACTTCAAAGCAAAAATAACAGTAAATTGTACATCGCATACCATATAAATACATTCCCCGATTAGGATTTTCATGCAACCAACATTGTGAAACAGGTATTTACAACATGCTACAGAAAACTTTCACCAGAGCAAATATTTACATAGCAGTTTCTAGAAGTATTTAAATAACAATACAATGAACCATAACCCGGCTGGTTGTGTCAACATTTGGTTTGAGATGCTTCACTAAATCTCATTCACAATTTATACTATGAATTGTCTGTCAGGTACACATGGGTCAGGTACATAAAACACTGCAAGTCTTTATGGCTTTCATTGTGATAATTTGAAGATCATTGGCATTTACTGTACAATTTACTTTTTTTTTCTTATGTTCAATACAGGACTTGTTCTGTTGTACTGATACCACATAAATGCTATACAGATGTGAATTATAATTTGGATTAGAACAGTTGATTGTTTCCAATTAAACTTTGAAACTTTCAATTTTTAGCAAAAGTAAACTGTAGATTAGGAGCACTATATTATAGAAAGATATTTTTATTTACTTTGTATGAAGATCTCTACTTTTTACCATAAATGTGTGCTTGGTTGATCCCGTTGCCCTTTTGAACCTCTCCATTGGTTCTTTAC
Organism: Pyxicephalus adspersus; assembly: GCF_032062135.1. Lineage (NCBI taxonomy): Eukaryota > Metazoa > Chordata > Amphibia > Anura > Pyxicephalidae > Pyxicephalus > Pyxicephalus adspersus. The sequence continues at coordinate 138,776,332 of NC_092862.1, forward strand.
TGCTATAGTCTGCCTCACTTTCCAAAAGAAAAGGAGGCTACAAGAAAAGTCAAATTTGCATACAAATTCAGTTATCAGTATTTCAGGATAAGTCTGTTAGGTATAGAAAAAGGCTATTTACATTTTTAATCAATTAGCCGGTCAATGGGAAGATTGTCACACTTAGGCTACGTACAGGCGTTCAACAATTGTTATTGGAAAGGATCTATCACGATCCTTTCCAATGCAATAGACTGAACAGGCGCCGTACATACATCACAGTTCTGCTCCATGGAGAGAGGAAAGAACAATGGAGCGACAACGCACTGCGCTCCCTCCTCTTCACTTGTAATTAGGATCGTTCGAGGATCAGCCAGGACGGATTCATGAACGGAGTTGGACGAGCGCTATACACACACACGTCAGGTTCTCGTCCGATACCAGCCCTGAGGCGATTATCGGATGAGATACATCTGATGTGTGTACCTACAGACAGCCAAAAAGACCATTGGCATCCATTAAACTGACCTGAGAGGCACAAATTGATCAAGAAACCCCTAGCAACTTGGGGAGGAACCCTGGTTGAGAAACATCTAAACCTTTAGTATGGCCTTATTATCTTGTAATCTTTTTGCTCTGTTTACTTTATTCTTTAGTTCTGTAGAGATACTTTAAAAAAAAATATATAGGTGGTAAAAAATGTAATTACTTTTCACATACTTTATACTCAAACCTGCAAAAAAAAAAAACAAGAAACAAAAACTAGAAACCATGAAGTTGCAAAGTCAAATGGCTGCAAATTATGGAAATTAAACCAGTGTTCTACGTTCTACTCAACTGTACTACATTGCAATTTGCTGGGCTCTAGTCTTCTTGCAAAGTCTATGCTGGCCCAGTTTCTTCTCCCCTCCCTCTAACACACTATAAAACAAACATATTATGTAGCTACCAGAGGAGGAACACAAATAAATGGTGGCTCCAAGTTTGCTAGGCCTATGACATTTTATCCAAAATGGCAATGACCAGCAGAAGTCTCAAGTGAATACAAAACGTCTAAAACATGTTAAGGGCATATATAATTTGGGGTAAGGAGTGATTAAGGTTTTATGTCAAGCCCAAATAAGCAGAATAAATAAACAGGACAGAGAAAGTTGGGGTTTTGTTTTCAGCAGTAAAATGTGTATTTTGAGTATACAGAAAATATAATAATCCAAATATTATCAATACATTACAAAGTAACTCATTATATTAGTCAAACATTTCCATTAGAATCATCGAAAGTGTTGCCCAGATGTCTATACAGAGGATACCCTATAAATTAAATTCAATGGGCCTGATTTATTATATAGCTCTCCAAGACTGGAAAGGATACACTTTTATCATTGAAGCTGGGTGATCCAGCAAACCTGGAATGGATTTCTTCTCAGTCATTTGCTATTTGCTAGCAAATGTTTTTAATCCTGGACCAGATCTATTCCAGGTCTCCCTTCTGGCTCTCCAGGCCTTGGAGAGGGTTAATAAATTGGGTCAAATGTGTCCATGGAAAAGACCGATTTAAACGTCTATTTCACCAACGCGTTTCACTGATAGGCTTCTTCAGGGGACACAGAGAACGTTACAGTAGTTTAGGGGTCACATTTCAAAAGCATTAGTCTGTAGAACTAGGGAATCCATCAAAATGGATTGACTTGTCAGGCTAACCCAAGGAAGGTAATGTTAATGTAGTATTATTATAAATTCCAGGGAGCCCCAAATAAACAAGCTAGATGGCATAAGGAGCGTATTGCAAACGATATCGCCGACCTATATAATGAGTTACTTTGAAATGTATTGATATCATTAGATATTTTATATTTTCTGAATACCCAATACACATTTTACTGCTGAAAACAAAACCCCAAATTTCTCTGTCCCGTTTGATTATTCTGCATATTTGGGCTCAGCATAAAAACTTTACTAGCCTATGTTTTTGGGGTAAGGAGTAGTTTTCCCTTGTATATCCAATGGAAAGATTTTTGTTCAATAGTCTGGTGATACTATCATTGAAAAGATTAAAAAAAAAAATGTATAGCCAATTTTATATACGTTATAGCCAACGGACCTTTACCCATAACAACCTAAACCATCCCAGTCAGCAACATTTATAAACATGCAATAATCATGTGCATCTTGGCATCTGCAAACAGGCCTTCTTAAACATCCAGTTACACAAAGGCCATGTTTTTAGAATTTAAAACCAAGGGAAAAAAAAAAAAAACACACAACAGTCAACAAAATCAAAGCTTGCAGAACATTATTAAATAAAACAGAATATATTAATGTGAGTTTCTAATCAGATCAGCAGAGGGACAACTGGAGGATCTGCAGGGGCAGCAGCTGCATTTAAAATAACCCAATTTTTACAAGTTAATTAAACCAGCTATTTTCATCTTATTGTATTTCAGACTCCTTGCAATAGGCCTGCCCGAGAGTAAATCACAACAGATTTACTCTGTAATAACAGTGACGTCTTCATTTAGTGAAATTACGAGGCGGCACAATGAAGTAAGCGAGCATCGATTTAACACAGCCAATTACACACCGAGTTTCTTTATGTCTAGAGAAGCTTAAGTAATGTGAAGCACACAGCCCTGTGATCCTAGCCCTCCACGCTCCATGGAGGGCAGTCGCCGTGGCAACACACTCTCTTTTTCAGGATTAAAGCTAGCCCCCTGATTGCCTGTCATTAGGTGTCATTAAATGAAATTTAAATATGAACTTCAGCATACTACTTAAAACCAGGCCTTTTCATGTGCAGAAAACAGGTGCTCCTGGGGAAGATGGCAGCCGGGCAGAAATTGGTTTCCGAATACTTATTTGCCAAGATTATGCCACGGAGCCCTGAATCAAGTATTGTTTAAAGGAGGACAACAAGACCGAATAGTCAGATGCAAAATGTGTGCCAATTAAATTAGGACATAGCATGCTACTTGACAATTAAAGCATTTTGGAGTATTTACCTCTGTGCATGCACAAAAATAAGTCCATGCAGGGCTGATACAAAAATAAATTATACTATAGATATATACATTTAAAAGTGTAATGTTATTAGTGGGGTGGTAGAACCCATGAGTTTTAGGCTATGTTCACACTGGCGTTGTGGAGCATTTCCTGCACCCTCGCCAGGGTACTATCTCTCTGTGTCTGCCCTTACTGGTGTCCAGAGCTCTCATTTTCTGTCGTGGTAACAAAGTTTCCAACAAAAAAGGAATTGATGCAATGTCTGCAGCCAGGTCGCACAGAGAATCTAACAGGGTTCCAATCTTTAAAAATATAATAATAATGAAGCTATATGGGGCTGACTGGTTGCATGAAGTTTACAGAAGTGCAAACTTTTTCTGGCCGTGGCCCTTTATTCTGATTAACCTCTGAAAAGTATACATATTTTACCCCTATGAACACAGGCTGCCCTCTAAACCACTAATGTATAGAAAATATAAGTAAAACTTACCAATGTGATCTAGAGAGTTATAGAGAGCACAACATGTGTTTATTTATGTTTAAAAAATAATATATCATTGTTGCCAATGTGTAAAAAACATATATATGGAAAGAGGAATAGTATAAAACCCAGGCTCATAAACTCCAATCTGATAATGTCAAACATTGGAAGTATCCCTTCTTCCTCTTCTTTTCCTTCTCCACAACCCTTCTTGTATAAATAACCCCTCATCATATCCTGCATACCCACACAGCGGCCTAAACCTGTGGATCCATCCAACTATTTTACTCATTTCAACATCACATCCGTAATCTTGAACAAATCTTGTTATCTCAAATCAACAATTTGGTCTTCACCCTCCTCTGAGGAAGCCACATGGCGAAACGCGTCGGGACCAGAGACAAACCCATGCTTTACAAAAATAATTCAGATAATAATGTATGCTTTACTGATGTACCTATCCACAAGGCAGTTGAGCTCTGTAAAGATCGAAATCTATTTGTTGAATTACAATCAATTTCTAAATGACTGGTGTTGCCTTAAGGAGCCATTCTTTCCTCTTTCAATATATATGTTTAAAACTTATCAATGGACAAATAGACAAGGCAGAGAAACGGACATAAAATAATAGTTGACAAGCCTTTTGAAAAAACAAAAACACAATCCTTTCCAGTCCCTTCATATTTTCTATCCACCGATAAAAAGGACAGTGCCCTGCTCCAAAGCTTTTCTTTCCTTCTAAAAGCATTTGTATACATGACCCGGCCAAAAATTAGCATAACACGGCAATCGTGTTTGTTTACTACATCTCCATGGTGCACTGAACACTTGCTATTGCACTTAACTATTCTCCTAACCTTAATGGAAGTCTGGGGATGGTAATAGAGATACGAAAGATGGCATAAAAATGGCTGCCCATGTACATGTTTACAGTGAATGGAGAAGGAAGAAGCATGGCCAGATACCTGCTGTTCTCAGACAACGTCAGGGAAAATATCTCCTAGCGTGTTTATCAGCTACCTGTTGTATAAACATATGCTTGGATCACTCCAACATAAACTAGCCAAAACTTATCTTGTTCTGTAAAGAGTTTGGAAGGATTATAGGCTCGGTCAAATTGCTACAGTCTATTATAACAGGAGGGGTGAGGAGCTCTTGACTACCAAGTTTCCTATATTTTGAAGAATCACGTGGAGGTTAGAAGTTCTAAAACTCTTAAATGCAGTTCTTAGGGAAACAAGGAGGAAGAATGCTGGAAAGACACAATGCTTCACTTGGGAACTTATTATAAAATTTTGTTTGCAATCAAAAAGACCAGGCAACACATTTCAGATTGGAGCAAGGTCTTTGTTTTCTCCGGTGATAAAGAGTGGGATTCTCACAAATCCTTAAAACGCGTTGGTTTGAGCAATTTCTATCCGCCCTTACTGCAGATTGGTATTACTGTTTATGTCATAACAGGGGAGTCTCTACACTGGAAACAAAAATACATTTTCAGTAGAACATGGAAAGATTGGAACTTGTATAGGCTGTCCCTGCCTTTTTCTCCTGTTGTCCACAAATACTCTGCTTTTGCAGCATGTTGTCAGCAGAACTGGAAGTAGAGCAAAATGAAATTAACAAACACAAAAAAAACTCTAGAATTTAACCATTTCCATATCCAAAACTAAAGATAGGTATGAATGTACATGAAGCAAAATAAGCAGACACAGGCAAACACCTTAAGTGCTGGTTTATTATGTGGAAAATAAATGGAGACCTTACATGGATTTTTAAACCAGTCAAAATTTGCCTAAACTCACGGGTAAGTATTTTCTTCCCCAGAAATGTGACTGCCACCTGACAGAATACAGTGCCAATTATGTCATGTTAATGGCCAACTTATGAGTCAGCTCAGGCCTACAACGAGTCATTGAACAATACACCTTATAGCTGGCCATTCCTGTGAACAATACTCTTTAGCTTATCCTGCAACTGTCTGTTGTCATTCAGAGACTGTGCTGATCGCACACTATTAACCACTAGAGAGTAGCAACAAATCTGCCATCATGAAAATATGACAACAAGTAAATATGTGAAAGAACAAAAACTGCTTTCAAGGTAAAAACATTACAATGTCTCTCTTTAGAATTTGTACTTGTTGAAAACACAACAGAGATGCCAGTGAATACATGGAAAACAAAATAGGAGAGAAAAAAGTGAGTATAAAAACAAACACCATAATGAATCTCAATGTATTATAGCAGACAATCCTCAAAAATTTGATGTTTACGGATCCCTCCAAACTGTTCTCAGTTAATTATTCCTCAATGTACATTAAACTTCAATCTGATCTTCAGAAATATGAATCCCTGCCTCTATCCTGGTTCGCACGTATGAACACTCTTAAAATGGATATAATTCCCAGATTGTTGTACCGTTTCCAAACGGTTCCCATATTCTTACCAACCGCACATCTTCGTAAAATTCATAGGTTATTTTTAAAATTTATATGGCAACAGAAGAATGGCATTCAGTACCTTGTCCAGGGCCAGGAGCAGAGGAGGAGCAGGGGCCCCGGATGTTATTTCCTATTATAGGGCATCGGTTATGGTGCGTTTGATTGATTGGTTTCACAACAGGGAACTTAAGGAATGGTTGCGGCTGGAGGAATGTTTATCTCCAGTTGGTCTCCGATCCCTGCCATGGGTGGACCGGTCGTTGATACAGCTGGCCCATCCTTTACCTCCACTTACATTGGATCTACTACATAATTGGGATATCCTCCTTAGATCGGGCAAATTGTCAACGAACCCAGGACCCATGACACCGCTATTTGATAATCCAGCGTTCCCACCCCCCACCCCCCGGCAATACGAACCTCCACATTTCTCTCTTGGTCAGCCTCAGGCAGCCGTTATCTTAGGAGCATACTACAAGATGGACGGGTTCCTTCTCTGGCCTCCCTGGCTGATCCAAACAGAAGCAAGTTGCTATCTTGGCTTTCATATAGGCAATTGATGTCATTTGTTGCTTCACTTACCGACTTATCTTCCATATGTAGAAGCTTAACGGCATTTGAGCAGTTGGTTAGCTCGCCTGACTGCACCTCTCATGTTGTGTCCAGGTTGTACGAGCTAATTAATCAGAATTCTGAGCCCCCCTGCGCCTATTTACACTAGATGTTGGGAGAGGGACTTGATGGGACCTATCACTGCGGATGAATGGGAAAAATCATTTATCCTGACGCATAAGTTAGCCTTGTAACCTGTAAAGCTCAGGAGGTTAATTACAAAATTCTATCCAGGTGGTATTATTGCCCTGTGGACCTTCATAGAATCTCTCCCGCGCAATGTGATCGTTGCTGGCGATGCCACTCACAAAAGGGGACAATGCTTCATATATGGTGGGAGTGTCCAATTATATCTTGCTTTTGGGAGACGATTATTCGGATATTTAATGACAGCACTGGGTCCACCATAACCAATACTCCCAAATTAGCTCTTTTATCAATGGTTCCGGATTCACTTAAAAATATCAAGGGCGGGGTTTTACGTTATTTCCTTACGGCAGCAAGGGCCACTATTCCAAGATTATGGAAGCAATCTGTTGCCCCTTCTATAGCCAACTGGGTCTCCGAACTTGAAAAAATTTGGCATATGGAGATGTTGGTTGCAGAGGATGACGATAGACTGGAACAATTTAAAATTACCTGGTCCACCTGGGATTGGTTCAAAGAATCTCCCCAAATCCAAACATTTTTTTTTTTTTTTTTTTAGAGTCCGGGCCTACCAGCTGGAACACTACCCCGATATTGAGGGTTATTTTCTACCTCTTTTATTCTTGTATCGTGTGACATTCCCTATTCCCCCATTTATAACACATTTGTTACATGTGTTTGTTTTTGTGTTAGTTTTTATTCTATTTGCTATTTACGAATATTGGTTTAGATTCAATGCCATATGCTTCCGCTAGCGGATATGTAGATGTTTTTGTACAGGTTTACTATGTGCTATACTGCCCCTGTAGGGATATTATGCTCTTTGTTATGTTTTTTTTTTTTATGGGTATATACAGTTTTCTGGTTTTAGATTTTGGTTTATACAAAGCTTACACCGTTATGTTTAAATATGTTGTTTGTGTTGAATGTTTGTCTTTTTGTTCTGTATATCTGTGATTTTTTTTTCTGAAAATCCAATAAAGCTGATTAATACAAAATTTGATGTTTACAAAATATAATTAACTATAAAATAGAATACTAAATAATTAATAATAAACTAAATAAAATAATAAACTATAATAATCTCCACTAACTAAAGAAATGAAATAGAGAAATTAAGAATGTTAGAAGGAAGGATGAATGGATGAAGAATGTTCGTAAAAAGTCTCAGACATGACCGAGATTTCAGTGGATCATGTGAAAAGGATTTGACGGCTCAGTAAAACAACTGTATCTTAATTAAGCAAGAAAATTATAAAATGTGCACAAGCAATCCTATTCAGCAGAGAGGGCTAAAAATGTGTGCATGCGAGTATTCATAAATAACACATTTAAATTAGTTAAAAATATAACTGTAACAAACTTTCCCTCTATTGCTGTATGTTGTCCTTTGATGGTGTGCATTTTTTTTTTTTTAATTTCTTGATAGTTATTTTTTAAGCAGTGTAAGTCCTGAAGCACAGTATAAAATACACATGTATAAAAAAGCTATTTTATATTTCATTATTGAAGTATTTTATATTTCATTATTGAGTTGTTCAACCGCCTTGCAATTATCGGCCCGCTACTCAGCAGGCATAATCGGCAGGATGGGAGTCCTCATGTGTGCACAGGGAATCCCCCCATGTCATTATAGTGGGCGTGTGCTGTGCAGGACCCACACAGACCACGCCCACTCTAAATCCAAGAACGTGCTCTGCACGTAGCCCGCACTGACACCGGACTCTATGCACAGGGAACCCCTCACGTCACCCTGGTGGGTGTGTGCTGTGCGACCCACACTAACCCTGAGTATGTGTGAAATGGTCAGCCCCCACACATTTTCACCTCACTAAATCCGGCCCTCTTTGCAAAAAGTTTGGACACCCCTGCATTATGATTTTCAGAAAGAAGAGTCCACCAATGGCAGCTCCCAGTCTCTCGGTAGAGGTTTTCTTAAGATAAAGCATTTACAAACAATTTTTAATCAGGAGTCTTCACCATTCATGCTACCTATGCCACAAAACACTATTTTAGAGGAATGGTCCCCTAAAATCTGCAGGAAGGTCAAAAATTTCAGGACCATCGATCTCCTGGGTTCCCTGCTGTGCTGACTGGTTCTTATGACTGCATACACACGTGCAATAATTGTGGTTGGAGAGGATCTTTAACAACCCTTTACAACGACAAAAGACTGCACGATGCATGAATGAGCGCTGTACATACAGGGTCCTTCTGCGCTATGGGGAGGGGAGGGGGGGGGGGGGAAACAACTGAACAGCACTCCACTGTGCTCCCTCCCCTTGACTTTCATTACGATTGTTCGTGGATCTGCCAGGACAGACGATGAGCCCTGTACACACGCCAGATTCTCGTCCGATATCAGCCATGGGGCGATTATCGGACGGGAATTAACTGACGTGTGTACTGAGCCTAATTGACCTCTACATCACTGCTATCGCCAGAAATAAAGTAGAGGTTAGCTGAAGAAATCAATGAGAGCTAGGGGGGGTACCTAGGACATTGAAAACTTCCTCGTATTCCTGCAGCGACAAATACTTTAGAACATTGCTACGGTCAGTGGCACAGGGAAAAGTAGTTATGTACACTGTTCTTTTGCAACAATTTCTTTACTGAAAGCACCTGCAAACAAATCTCCATCTGCACAAATTTGGCATGCCATACCTGCACTGTAAATCTTTTGTTCCCTTTTCTCACAAGACAAGGTATTGACTACTGATCGATTGCAAAAAAAATGTGTTGTATGTTATTTGAAAAGTGGCCCATTTATGGTGACCCAAGCCTGTATGATTATTATTTTTTGTTAGATACATTCTACAAAAGTAGCCACACCAGGAAGCTGGCCTCCTAACAAGGTGAAAGCAAAAGCACCCATTTTCAACACAGATCTTTATTCAAAACTAACGTCGCTATGAATGAAAGCATGGGATCACGGAGTTCAGCATGGACAACATCATTTTCTTTGATATATTATTTTCCAAAAATGTTTTATAAAGGAGGAACATTTCGTCCAAATGACAAATAATTGTAACTTGTACAATAGACTATATGTGGGGCCAGACGCATGTCACGCGACGTCGTATAATGCCTTTGAAAAGTAGGTTATGTGTGACTTTCCATTATATAATTCCATCTTTTAGTGCATTGGTAGAGGCTTCAAAGTGCAGTGTTGCCTGGCAACAAGACATTTATGTGTCAGTGAACAATTAACAGCAGTGACACCCAGAGCCCACTAACCATTTTCTAAAGCGCAGTTACATCAGACACCTTTGCATACATACAACCCTGCCAACACCTTCCCTTCCACAGCAGTTGTCTTAAATAGGGCACATGACACACGGGAGATATTGATATTTTTCATATCAAACAGCTATTGTCAGCCTGAGATAAATTGTGCTTAGGAAAAACAAGGCATTCAAAAGAGGTCACAGCTAAAAGACAGATTCTAAGAAAACTATTTACAATGTCATTAAATACAATATTCATTTTAGCTCTGTGAACACAAAGCATCCAAAGAGAGATGTCCATCTGCCAAAAAGGTTTAAAGAAAAAAAATTCCTAAAGTAAATCTATTTTTTTTTCAATTCCTCTGTGTACCTATATATATTTTTATTTAAATATATACAGAAATAAAGTGTACAAATAACACCTGATAATAAAATTAACAATATATCTGGTCAATAGCTCCCACTGATTTGCCACATTAAAGTAAAGTACAACAAAGCATCCATAGGGATAAAAAAAAAAGTTTAATCTTACTTTACTTGAAAGATCTCACCAGAAAGAATTGGACATTCGCCTTGAATTAGTGCAATGGATAAATCTATCAGGCCTTTTTTTTTTTTTTTTTTACATATTACTGCTGGGACTTTGTTTGAGGTCGGGTACCTCATATAATAGGCGGATCTAAGATGTAATGTGTGCTTTAAAAGTGGAACTAAAGTGGAATAAAAATACTAGCAAGCAGGTCCTTTATTGCAGGAGGGACAGATGATTGCCTGATCCCAGTTTTTTCTGATGATCGCCTGATCCCAGGGACCATCTTCATTTTATCCACTTTCAGGTTCAGGATCTTCAAGCATCCTGATTGGCCAAATGAGAATGATGTAATTCCCACACATGTGCACAGGATTTATTTCATTATCGGAAGCCAGGGGTATGCCGGGATAAAATAAAGATGTACAAATAAAGAAACTATTGCAAAACAGACAGATACCTTTTTATTCCTACATTTAATTCCACTTTAACTTCTCTGGCAGTATTCCCGAGTGTGGCTCTGGGTTATTTTTCAGTACCACAAAGCGGTAACCCTGAGCCACACTGGGGTGGCATTATAAAGCGCTTACCTGTTGACTGCGAGCCGCGGCATCCTCCGGCAATGGCTGTCCAGCATCTGTGTCCCCAGGCCTCCTGTCCCCGGCGTAATGAATAGGACAAGTGAGCGTGCAAGGGTGGTGCACTGGGGGGGTTGATATTGGGACAGGGCAGGAAATTTAAAACAATGTGCCGCCTTGACACTTAAAATTCTTAACCTAATCAGACCGCCAGGGAGGTTAAATTTATCTTTAAATTACTTGCCTTTGGTTACATGATATCAAGAACTAAGGCTCCTATAGTACAGACAAGCCAGAATATTCATAAGGTAACAAGTTCTTACCCGTCTTTTGTTTGATCCACCACACCGGCCAATAGCTGCACAGTTTTGGGGCTCGGCTCTCCGTCTCCGGTGAAATTCAGGTAACGTCTGACAAAGTCAAGGGGAGACATAAAATAGTCTCCATCCTTTTGTACACTGGCATACTAAAAAGGAAGTGACAGAAGTAGAAGAATTTTAATGAAACACTAAGTATTAAGGCCCAGCAAGTCTCAGAAAGCTAAACCTACCGCTTTGTCAAGGTTTTGGTGCACAAACCCTCCCTACTTCCAACCCAAAGGGTAAGTGATTCTGGTTCTGCCAGAATATGTCCAGAGAGCAGCAGGATTAAATCATCTTAAACCATAGCTGCATTATTCTAACCTTGAAATGTGGGATATGATTAAAGCAACTTTATCATTAACTTTATCAAGTTAATCATACACCCAAAAATTGGACCTTCTTATTCAATCTTCCAGGTTTTACGTGCATCAAAACAAAAAAAGGGCTTAAAGTTTTGCCTGTCTGTCTTTTTCCAGCATCCTGGAAAGAAGGACCCTTGTTCTGTGTATGAAAGCAATGATTATATTTATATATAGATTCATACATGCAAGATTTACAAAAACCCTGGCACGTAGCACAGACATTTCTAGAAGGGCAGGAGGAAATCCGTTTTTGTATATGCTCTAGTTCATCTGCCTCCGTCTGTGGGCAGACAGTTGAGGAAATCCTGCCACCAACCTAACCAATGGCATGTAAAAACAAACTCTTATTTTAAATGAACATCTAATCCATTTTTGCTTTCCATAATTTTTTTTTCACTTGCAATCTGAACTAGATACAAATTTTGACTACTCCAGGATAGTGACTATTGCCTTAGTTTTTTTTCCTACTTCATTGTAACACTTTATGGCTGAACTGGCTATATATGATGGTGGTGATGCAAACCAAAAGTAAAATAATTTTTCACTCCTTATAAATTGGCTCCAATAGCTTTCAGCATTACTAGTGTTCGGTTGAGGTGAGTATATTTAACCTTTAGAAGTATCATATGTTTCTCATTGTATAAACTTTCAGACCATGAGGGCCATATGTTTCAATAAGAATTCCGAATATAACTTGTGGTTTATTTGTAGTACAGCTTGCGCAGTTGTATACAGCTGCATTTTATAAATCCCAAACAGCACTAAAATCAATACCATACCTTCAGAAATATAGTTTTCAGTTCAGCTGGATCAGCCCTCTTGGGTAACGCTACCTGTAAAAGAATAAAACATTAGAACAGAGACATCAGAATAGTTCCTGGAGGACAATTTTATACGCAAATAATTCAAAAATTTTTATTCCACTAATCACAATTCTATCTATTAGAAGAGTTTAAAAGATGGCGAACACAGCATACACAGGTTGAATAATTGTCATTGGAAAGTATCTTTCACGATCCTTTCCAACAACAAAAGACTGAACGATGCATGAACAAGTGCTGTACATACAGAACCATTCTGCTCTATAGAGAGAGGAAGGGGGAGAACGACGGAGCGGCACCCCGCTGTGCTCCCTCCTCTTCACTTCCGTTACAATCGCTCATGGTCCATGAATCCGCCAGGACAGATCCATAAACGACGAACGACCAGCGATGTACACACGCCAGATTCTCATCCGATATCAGCCCTAAGGTGATTGTCAGGCAGAAATGATCTGACGTGTGTACATAGCCTAATGCTGCAAGTGTACAAACAATCAATGATCCAGTCCTTTAAATACTTTGAACAAACATCCTAAAAAAAAAATAAAAAAATAAAAGCCTTTCTCGATCTTTATAACATGGGGGAGCTCCTAAAATACCTTTCAGGTCTTCAGGGAACCCCTTCTAAAATTACTACATCCACAACGTTGGAGGAACCTTGGCTGAGAACATTGATCTAGAATAAGGATTTCGATAGCACCAAAAAAAGGCACCAAATTTAGAAGTTCTACATTTTCATTCCAGATAATTTTATGTAGTTTGATTATCATGTGAAGAGAATAAACTGACTTTGTCTAAATTGATGTGAAAGATTCAAATGCAATTAATTATCCTGGTTATGATGGCAGCACAGGTTTGAATAGGGTACCGGGTTACTCAAACATTGGGCCTGATTTATGAAAGCTCTCCAAGGCTGGAGAGGATACACTTTCATCAGTGAACCTGGGTGCTCCAGCAAACCTGGAATGGATCTGGTGCAGGATTGAAAACAGTTGCTAACAAATAGCAAATGACTTAAGAAATCCATTCCAGGTTTGCTGGATCATTCAGCTTCACTGATGAAAGTTTATTCCCTCCAGCCTTGTTGAGCTTTCATAAATCAGGTCCACAGAATCCGATGAGAAATCCATGTCTTCTAACATAGCTACACTCTTCTACCTATCAGGCCTCTTAATTGGTCTACTATTAGCCTTAGGCTACATACACATGGAAGAGACCTACTGCAGCAAACAATCTTTTATGATAATTTCCAGTGACAGATGAACAAACGAGAACTGTACACAAAATATTTATTCTGTTTTATGAAGAGTATAGGAGGAAGAAGGAACAAGAGGCACCCCGCTGGGTTACCATCCGCAGAAATACATAACAGTCCTGAAGGTTTCTTGAAAGACATCGAAGCGCCACTGTTCACACAGATGCTTGTCTCAGGAGACAATCATCCGACATATATATGTAGCCTTAAAGCAGGGCCAGAAGGCCAAATTTAAAAGAAATAACGCTAAGTGGTGACTAACCAGTCACTGTCTGCACTACCAAAAGCTTTATGATTTGATCATAAAAGGATAAAAAGTAAACAACTGGCTAGGAAGGGAAAGTCCCGTTAGAGTGTTTTTCAACCTTTCTAACATAGGAAACCCTTGAAATGACTTTCAGGTCTCCAAGGAACCCCTTCTATAATTACTATATCTACAGATCACAGTATCATCAGTATATTGGTGTGGTGGTTAGTGGGAAACATTTCTCTTACATTGCTGGCCATTGGGAAGAATGTCACCTCAAGACAAAACCAAAAAGATTGTTGGTGTGACCAGAAAGGTACAACTTGCTCAAGAAACCACTAGAAAACTCTGTATGAACCCTGGTTGGGAAACACTGGAAAAAACACTAGACAAAGATAATAAATATTCCTCGGATGTTAACATTCTATGAGTAAAAACATATGGTTTAATGTAGCTCAGTACATATATATTAATACCTAAAAGCGAATCTATTTGGTCCTTTACAAAAGTGTAAAAGTTCAGTAGCACACATAGGAAATGACTGATTAATGAGCTCTTAACTGAAGCGGCCTATGTCGAATCTATTTGCACGCATTGAGTGGCAACAGTTTTAATGTGCTGCTCTGTGATTACCGATATCTCACACAAATTTCCTTTCCACTGCAATCATTCATTTTGAGATGTTAACAATCGAGCGAGGCGAAATTTACAGAAAACCATTCTGCCGCGCCAACATCGTCGCCCAGGCTACAGCTATAGCTGGAAAATTGTTTCAAGCAGGCTTCAAATCAAAATCACTCAAAAGTGACATTATCCAACATTCCTATGCAAAAATACTTATTTCTGACACACTTTTAGAAATTGCTGTAAGTGTAACTGCGAGAGTAAAGAGCTGTGAAGAATGTCATATAACAAAATTCTATGGTAAACAAATACCTGAGATATGGAAAATAATATTTATTTAATGGATGCATTTATTTCTGCAAACCTCTCTCAAAAGGAACTTAAAGGGGAAGCAGAGGTACAACTAAAAGTCTCTCCCAACTATCTCAGCCTCTTAACGTAATGCTTAGATTTAATGAATGGCCTCACATGAAGAAAAATATCACCTGCAGCTCTGCCCAAAAGTGCTTTGTGATTACCTCTTTTGTTAAAAAAAACATATTCAAGTCATGTTGCAACATAACACATGGAAGAGTATTGGAAGAGTATTGGGCCAGCAATGTGAAAGCCAGCCTTACCAACCAACAAGACAGTATAGGGAGCCTACTTCCTAGATGGACATTGAGAGCTGCAAATTGGAGTGCCTTGGGTTTCAGGGCTCCTAAGCTGCTTCAAATGAAAACTGTAGGCACATGGAGAGGTCTGAGAGCTTATGAAAGCTGCAGTATTTACAGTTGTTACTGGTATAGGTTTGTGTGACCCATGTATGTAGTTTCAGTATTTTCCCGTCCCTTTTTTAGCTGGGAACACCACCAGGCACTTTTTAGTAACCCCGGCTGTATTTGAAAGGTTACAGAAGAGTTGGGCCACAATACAGGGGAAGCCACCTGCATACAATTTCTTTCCACCCAGCTTTGAAAAACAATTCTGGGTTGAACACCGAGTTTGAAATACATTCTCTGCAAACCTGGCAGATGTATGGGATAAAATAACTTCAGCCTGGCAAATCAAGATATCCCAGGATCTCAAACCCATGACTAGGTAAAGTTGTCAGTGTGCCACCAAGAGAATAAACATGAAATTTAAACCAAAAAGTAAAAACTTGCCAAAGTAGCTAAGTAAAAGGATATTTAAGGAAATATCTAGAAGTGGTAATTGTGCCCAGGCAATACCCCAAAAAAAAAACCTTCAGTTTGAAATTCTACTCACTCCAAGTGCTAATACTAGCAGATTTTAGGAGAATTTATATCACTATTGTATGTCCACAGTGCAAATTCAAGGCATGGAAATTCATTAATGGGGAAAGACCAGCTGTCAGGAGACCAAATGCAATACTGCTGGAATAATCATTTGATAGTCAGAAGACCAGGCCCAGAATTAAAATTCATTGCAATTAATTCCAAAACAAATATATATATATAAATGTATCCTGACAATGTTCAGTAGGGTTGAGGTCAGGACTTTGTAGGCCACACAAGGTCCTCGACACTACAATGTGTTTTTATTGTGCTGGCTTTTTGCACAAGGACAGTTATGCACAAAAAAAGAAGAGTCTTTGTAATCTTACTTCTTTCTGACAAGTTGGCAATCATTTAAAATGTCTTTGTATGCTGCAGCATTTAAAGCATACCTAAAGTCAACATTTTTACATTAGATAGAAGGGTAGACCACCCTTCTAAATAAATAATAAAAAAAAAAACATTTTTACTTTAAGTGCAGCACCGCCCCTCTATGTCTTGATCGTCGTCGCAATCAAGAAGATGGCAGCGCCCGGCGCTTCCTCTGCGCCTGGCCGAAGAGGAATTCCAGGACGATGCGGGACCAGATTGTGGAAAGGACCAGTGTTATCAAGGGATCTGCAGGATTAAAGGTAAGCGTGATTTTTTTATTTACGCTTTAATTTCTTATTTCCGCGGAACAAAATTTATTTTAATTAAGTTCCGCTTTCATTTTGTATTTTGCAGGAATGTCCACATATATTGGCCATAGTCTTAGTGCAATAATCAGGTATCTACAAATTTTTGGTAAAATTGTGTAGCCAGGTTTTTTTTTTTCTATTTTTAACTTTTTAAAATAACTGAGAAATTTTATATAATATGCTTCTTTTATTTCCTGTAGCTTGAAAGCATCATTTCAGATCATCATCCTGCACTGCCATATATGTCTGTTGCAAACATGGCAATTTGTGTTTATGAGATGATCGAGTCTTATATCCCTGAAAAGCCTTAAAAAAAGAATTTACCTCTGCTGACAGCACCCAAAGTCTTGCTATAATCTCCAAGCTGTTCCAATGATTCTGCTTATTCTATTATTATTATTACACATATAACGCACAACAGGCATGACACTAACTGTCCCTCAAAGAGTCTCACAATCCAATGTCCCTACCCCAGTCATCTCTTAAAAACAGTCTAAGGGTAATTTTGGGGGGAAGCCAATTTACCTGACTGCATGTTTTTGGAATGAGTACCTGGAGGAAACACCACGCAAACATGGGGAGAACTTGCAAACTCCATGCAGATAGTGTCCTGGCTGACATTCTAACCTGGGACCTAGTGCTGCAAAGGCCAACATGCTAACCTCTGAGCCACCATGCTGTCTTTTTATTGTACCTGTCTCTTAGGAGTTCTAATCATCTAAATATATTATATAAATAAATATTCATTTTAGGTTTTCAATTTAATATTTTCAAATATTTTTCTAAATTATGCCAAAAGAAGTTACAACCTCTCAGACTTAGCAAAGATTTCCTGGGAGCATTTTTTAACACTTTATTTACAGAAACACCACTAAATATAATTTCCTGCCCAGGTGATTGGCCTATTTTTTTTCCAAAAGTCAATGCAAAGGTTTAAAAAAACCTGCAAAGAACCTGGCATTCTGAACTCTTAGACCTTAATGTCCACCTTGTTAAGTTAGCCATCTACAGGAGTGAATAGGCATACAAAGCCTTGTATAAGAACTAACAGGCAGAAACTCACTCTTATTAGCTTTTTTAAATCATTCCTGAAATGCCTGTCTGTGCATTATGAGAAACAAAGCAGGTAGAAATCTGCATCAAAGTTTGCAGGTCTGCAAATAAATCTGCAAAAAAATGTATATAACAAGACAGTTTGTACCCCATCTAACCCTGAACAAAATTCTTTGCTAAAAAAAAACAAAAAAAACAAAAAAAAACAGGTTTGCGAAGGGAAAACAAATAGCAACTCTAGTCCTAGGAGCAATACTCGAACATCTGTTTCATGTCCTGTCAGCCTGTAAATGAAAGCTATTTAAAAATGGGTTCTAATATAATTCAAACGTAGATGTGTGCAAATTTAGCTACACACACACACACACACACACACACACACACACCACTGGCCAACTGTGTACATCAACATGCCACTTATCACCAGGCTATACAATGCAGGCAGATCATGGTTGGTAGGAAGTAAATTTTGCAGACTAGAAGACTTTTCCACCCCAATTATCTGTAATGGTTTTCCTCACCCTTTTCAGCTGGCTCCTATCTTCTGCACATAAAGAGCCCTAAAAATCCATCTTTTCAAACTCGTCTACATGACTTCTTCTGTCTCTTAAACACTCACTCATCACCCACCATTCCATATCTCCCCTCCCATTGTGTGCTTGCTCCCCCCACCTCTTAGATTGTAAGCTCCTTTGGACGGCTTGTTCTGTGTCATTTTTTGTTTCTGTCTGTCATATGCAACTCCTATTTATTTTACAGTGCAGTGTAATATGTTGGCACTTTATAAATACATAATGAACTGCAGTTCCCCCCAATGTGCAGCACCAATGTGTGCTCTAGTTGAAAATACTGTAATGCATTACTGTGAGATGCTAAAATTAAATACCGTATACTAAATTGGCTCCTTCACTACACCAATGCAAGTGAATTCATAAGTGTTAAATGCAACACGCATGTGAATTAGGCCTCAACAATATCGCCTTCAGTGTTCTCCCCAGCCCCATTTAGCTGGGCGCACCACCCGGCACTTTTCATTACCCACCCGGCTGTTTTTGGGTAGTTACTGATAAGCTGGGTCACAATACAAGGTCTGCCGCCCGCCTTAAAGTTCCTCCCACCTGGTTAAAAAAAATCCTGGGTTGGGCACTGTCCTTGCATCTGCAGGCTTTACGTACAAAGCTGCAACTACCCCGTCTTAGGGTACGTACACATATGATTCTCGTCTGATAATCGCCTCAGGGCTGATAGACGAGAATCTGGCATGAAGTGGAGAGAACGCAGCAGAGTGCGGCTCTGTCCCCCACATAGAGAAGAACGCAGCCGTATGTACAGCGCTCTTTCATGCATCGAGCAGTCTTTTGTTGTTGGAAAGGACTGTAAAAGATCCTTTCCGATGGCAATAAATGCACGTGTGTACGCAACCCTAGCGCTCGGCTTCTTGTGTTGACAAGTAGTGTGTCTCATAAAAAACAGCAAGTTTATTTAACCCCCTAACCGCTAAGCCCGTAATTTCTCGCACTAAATATTTTTGCTCTTTTGGTTAAGCCCGTATTTTTTCGCCTACACTAAAATCCCCACTTACCTGGTTTATATTCATGATATCTACTAGAACCCTATTCGGACATATTTCTGTAAGTTACAGGTCTACAATTTAAAAAAAAAAATTTCATGAAAACCTGTGACGCTTTTGGAACAGAAATCTAGAAATCAGTGTAACGCTCAGGTGGTTAAAAGCAAACTATTTGCTTATTTGTAGTTTCCCTATCCCTTGGGAGAGGCAAAAAACATAAGCGATGCAAACTTACCAGGGCCAGATAAAGACCTCTTATGTGCACATACCCAACACTGGAAACAGAAATAATCACAGCATTGTGATTTTATCAAACCCTAGCTTAGAACTTCAACTACAAACATCATGTTTATTTTCTGAATCTTTTTCTGACAATGTTTATCCATAAAAGATATCAAAACCTCTTTTATATATAAAAGAATGTTTTATCAGCCCTTTAAATGCTAAAGATGAGAATCAAAATGTGTCTTAGCTTCCATCTCTGCACATTAATCTGTTAAACGGTAAACATGAGGAGAGAAAATATTGAAAAAGTTGGCATGGTTAATCCTTCAGTAGAAGCCACTTACCCCCCAGACATAAAGGGTTTCAATTACCAAACCATTGAAGGCTCCTTGGGGGTATGGTAAAGAAAGTCTTGACACTTGAAATTCAGGGGGTTGGAAAGCTTGCAGAAGCCTTAAATCTGGATCAATCTGATATCCAGAGCCACTTGCAGCTTTGCAGGTAGGGGGTGTAAGTATTTTACTTCTCATAAAGCTAATGGACTTAAAACTAGAGTAAAATTGCTTTTTCTGTGAAACCATGGAAGTATAAAGATGCAGAATGTATTTTAAGAAGGCTTTTATGAAAAAAAAATGCTGCAATCTATTTTTCCTAGTGAACTACATGGGTAATTTTTTTTTCTGGGGCATTCAGCATTGTAAAAGGACAAAATGAAAAAAAAAATAGGTTTTAAGGTAACAAATTGCAAGGATTTAAAGGGGCTCAGTCAATGTTGCTATCCAGCATATTAAAGGTTGAATGATGCCAGTTTTCTGACTTTTATTTGGATTCACGGAGCAGCACAGTGGCCCAGTGGTTAGCACTCTGGCCTTTGCAGTGCTAGGTCCCAGGTAATCCCGGCCAGGACAATATCTGCATGGAGTTTGCAGGTTCTCCCTGTGTTTGTGTGGGTTTCCTCACACATCCCAAAAACATGCAGTTAGGCTAATTGGCTTCCCCCCAATGAATTGTCCTTAGACCGTGATAAAGACATATGACGATGATAGGACATTAGATTGTGAACACTTTTGAGGGACAGCTAGGGACATGACTATTGACTGTGTACAGCGCTGCGTAATATGTCTGTGCTATATAAATACTGTATATAAATAAAAATAATAATTCAACAGATTCACTGTCATCCAATGAGTTCAGATCTTAGTTACTTCATTTTTCATGAGTACCCACAGGCAATAAGTTATCTTTAGATTGATGTTGGCGATAGATGCCTACAAATTTATTTTTTGACTTACTTTTAACACATTGCATTATGTGGTGTAAAAAGTTCACATCACATCTGTTACTCGAAGCATAATATGGATTCAGTAGCCATGTTACCAGCACCTTAGATAATATCATGCTGTTATAATAAATTATTAATATACAGTATTTATATAGTGCCAACATATTACGCGGCGCTGTACATGAAATAGGGGTTGCAGTCACGCAGAAAATGACAAAGGAGGAGAAAAGGACCCTGCCCGGAAGAGCTTACAATCTAAGAGGTGGGGAAGCAGCATACAATAGGAGGGGGTAAATGGATTGGTGGGTGAGTAGTGAGTGTTTTAATAGACAGAAGAAGACGGGTAGGCAAGGTTTACTTTTATTATTTACATTTGAAGCAGTGGATAGGTTTTGGCTGTATTTTTGCAAACTTTTTCTTTACTGCCGCTGGTAGTACAGAACAAAAGCAAATTCCAAATATTCCTAAGACCTAGAACAACCCCATCTTTCATGTCCTTTCCACCTTGAAATCATTTACTAATCTTGGCCATGTGCCTATATTCTTCAGCAAACATGACTCTGTACAGGTAACTGAAAGGAAAAAAAAGAAGCCATGTGTAGTTCACGTGATTCTCAGCTCTGCAGCCACGAGCTCCAACACTAACTATAGAACAAGTTACACAGAGGTCAAGTTTTATGACCTGCAGGAGGCATGAACCCATTACGGTAATCACCTTTCTCAAATTACACATGCAAACATACATATATAGCTCTTAAACCAAATGAACAAGAAAAAAACTACATTTAAACAGTGTTAATAAAAAAGATGAATGAAAAATGAAAGCCTTGCTTTATGCTTCCTTGCAATTAGTCATGTTATCTCATCCAACTAAGCCTGCAAACATGCAGGTAGAATTGGTGTTAGTTTAGCATTTGGTCACATGACTTACTGCCAAGGCAATATTAATAGAGAACCTGTGAGGTCAGTAATAGGAAAGCTACTTGTTCACTTAAAAAACATGTATCAGTTCTCAGCCTTATTAACATGGTAGAACCCTTGAAATAACTTTCAGGTCTCAGGGAACCCCTGCCAATGCTATTAAATATGCCAAATTCATGGTACATAAACATGGTACCTGGTGGTTAATAGGATGAGTGCCACTTACATTGTTTGCCAGTGGGATGAATGTCACCAGATAACTGGTGTCAGTGGTAACTGATCTGAGATGCACTAAATGCACTCATGGAGCAGAGGTTGCCAATCTTTCGGACCTCATGGACCACTAAATTCATCATTTTAAATCCCGTGGACTCTGAATAATAATTTTTTTTTTTTTAAAGATAAACACATTTGTAAAATAATGATCTTCCTAATGGTGGCTGACGACAACTGTGCAGGTTCTGATTCATTGATCAGCTCACAGTTAAGGGAAGTATTACAATTGTTACTATTATCATAGTTGCATTATCTTTGGTATTACTAAAGAAATGCAAAATATTTATTTGCTTTTTCCCACTCATTATGGGTATATTTCATTTAAATCTAAGACCAACAAGAAATGATAATTATCATAGTCAAACTACTTGATACCATTAAATATAACAGGTAAAGAAAATACACAGTTATACTTACCTAAAAGAGCATCTGAGAAATAAATAAAATAAAACAATGGCATGAGAATTGGTATTGGTGGAGTGAGGTGACTGTTGTAATGGTGGAAACAATACTGAAGCGTATGGCAATGGTTGCCTCATACAACAACGCCTCCCTTGTTTTTCTGTCTTTAGTACAGTTCATGAATTTAGTGCAATATAAAGAACAAAATGGTCATTCAAAATATAAAAATTTATTAGAAAATTATTTTTGTTTTATTATTAATAAAACATAAAAATTGCAAATAATGTCCAGATTTTTCTGTGGACACCAGTTGGTGACCACTGCTCTGGAGGAACCCTGGTTGGGAATTATCGGCATACATACCCAACTGACCTGTACTATGGCCACCTGAATACTTTAACAAGAAGCTATCATTCAACTAAGAGGCAGGGTTATCACTTATTTTGTATGTCTGCAAGTTATCAAACTGCAAAAACTGTCTCAGTGAGTCATCAGAAGAAGAATTAACTTTTTTGTCTCCCTGTATTTCTGGATATTGCCCTTCCAGACATAACAATGCATCTATACAGTTCATTATGTATAACTTTGCAATGATTGGCTTGTTCTTGTCCTTAGAAGACTCCAAAACAGAGATCATTTCAGGAATACAGGAAGACACAGGACTTTTAATGAAAAGATCAGTCTGGTCTTCCCAGAATTGAGAAAACCTGACTGACACTCCTTAGAAATATAATTTAGCAATTTATCCTCCATTTGTATTCCAAGAGTACCATTCACTCTTATTCAGAGTTATACCATTCACAATAATGCTCCAAACAGATAAACCATGCCGGCCTTTGCCATAATGACATAATTTGGTAATATGTTTAAATAAACACATAGCAATAAATAAAATGTCAACTGTGCGCATTGTCTGTCTTAATCAGCACAAGTTCATAAATAAGTAAACTTGCCAGAAATAACAAACAGCAGCACTCACATACAAAGTCAGGCAAATCAAATTACAAAACAATGATTTAACCTGCTGCATAATTGTTCCATGGACACAAACCAGAGCCTTACTGGGATCTGTTACACTGCAATAATTTCAGACAAATTCTGATTATCCTGATATAACATAATCATGATCTCAAGGAAGTGGACTGCCGTTCAGACAGCTGACGAGTCAGATGGAAGTCAGTAGCCCTGACAGCCTCAGGAAAACATGGCCACTTTGCGGCTTATCTGCTTAATGTCAAAGTCAGAGGCCAGAAGTCATAAACCAGGCTGATTGGAGGTATATGTAAACAACATTATCTGAATGACAGGCAATGCAGTCTGGGGCAGACATGAAAATAGCTACACCTGTCTCTGGCCATACAAATCCAGATAAAGGAAAGCAAAGATATGGAAGCAGAGTAAAGCTACGTACACACTTCCAATTATTATCGTCGGAAAACGAACGACGAACGTTCCTGCACGATATATATGAACGATCGTATAGCACCGATCCTGCACAGAGAGGTAACGACACGATCGTTCGTAGATATTGTACACACAATAGATACGATCGTTTAAGCGATAGAGGAACTATGTGCATGACCGGAAAGTGAACGGACGTTCGTTCATCACGCATGCTCTGAACATGGACGATCAACGAACGACCGTACACACGAACGATGTTCAACGATCGTCACCCAATCCGATCCGCCGGTCCGGTCGTTCGTTTCCAACAATTTTCCTCGTTCGTTGGCGTCGTTGGTTACTTTTTTACGAACGATTTTTTGCCCAATCGATCGTTCGTCGTTCGATTGGAACGATAAAAATTGGAAGTGTGTACGCACCTTAAGTAAGTGAAAGTTTCTTCCTTGACAAGTTAAAGTAGATTAAGACCGAGTGTTTTTTTTTAAATAATTGACAGTATGTATGTGTATTTATAATCATTGCCTGATAAAAATAGATCATATATGTACAGAATTTCACAGATGTACTATGTAGGTACACATGTCAGATGATTCTCGTCCAATAATAGCCCTTAGGAAGAGAATCTGACGTGTACAGTGCTCGTCGTTCATGGATCCATCCTGGCCGATCATATTAACCGTTCTCCATAGAACAGAACGGTGCTGTATGTACAGCGCTCATTCGTGCATTGTTCAGTCTTGTTGATGGAAAGGATCAGAAAGATCCATTCCAACAACAAATACTGCACGTGTGTACCCAGCCTTACATAGAGAAGAAATAAATGTCAACATCTACATTTCTTAGATTCACTTTTTTAGTATACTGCCGAAATGGTTTAAAATGCACTGCTCCTACAAATGAGATTTTGAGTAAATCATATGGTTAAACAGCACAAAAAAAGTCAGTAAGCATACACATATTTTACAAGATAAATCTAGACAACACATAGATATCTGAACCTTCGCTCCAACAAACAAACACCATTGTATACAAGCAGATGTGTTCCTGACAAGGGTTATTAGGCAAGACAGAAACATTAGAACACCTAATATGTGGCAAAATGTATTAGGACACTATGCAAAATTATTGAGTTCTGATGTTTCCAGTTTGGGTATTATACATGGTACAGTGCAGATATTTTTTTCACTCCTAGCTTTGTTGAAATAGTTTCAAAAAGGCCCTTTTCTCTTACAGCATGGCTGCAGGAAAAGACGTGAGTTTGGTGTGAATCTCAGCTATATGAACACCTCTGGAATGAAACAGAATGCTGAATTCTAACCAGATCTTATTATCCAACATCATCTGACCTCACACAAAGACTCTTTTGGCTAAATAGGGGCTGCAAAACTTGTAAAAGGGGGACCAACTTCAAATTGATGCCATGGGTGTGGAATGGAAGATCTAACAAGCTCAGTCATCCACAAACCCTAAGCCATACAATATACCCTTCTTTAGTGCACTCCATTTTTGTCCTCATTAGTGGAGACAATTTGTAGGGTAAATATTTGGTTCAATTTGGAAAGATTTCCTGGTGCATCCTGTAGCAAATAATAATTTGGGATCTCCAGTTTTAGAAACACTTGACCAAAAAAATTAGGAAATCGCTATTCTTGGAGGATGTTCATTCCACTGTTTCATTTTGTTGTTGTAATAGCACAGGTTTTCTTTAGACCAAGTAGGAAAGAAAAAAATAATCTGGAATCACCCAACAATGAGGAAAAAATGTTGAACCAACCCAAAACATTCCACTCTCGCTTCCACCAGTACTTTGTTGAACCTCCTCTGGCTTTTATAACAGCCTAAATTATTAGAGGCATAGATTTCACCAATAAAACAATATTCCTCATCAATAAGGGTCCAACATTTTTTGTACAGCGCTTGACATCTCAGCTTTGCAGATTGAAGCCTTATCCAGGACCAATGTTTTAAATTTCTGACAAATTTTTAGCCAGATAGGAATGAACATCCAACAAAGGCCAGTGTTCTCCCCAGCCTCTTTTAGCTGGGCACACCACCCAGTACTTTTCAGTAACCACCCCGCTGTATTTTTGTGGTTAATGAAGAGTTGGGTCACAATACAAGGACCGCCATCCACCTATAGCTTCTTCCCAACCCAGTTTAAATAAACTGAACACTATCTATTAGCATTTTCAGCATTTGCTTTTATTTTGGGCTCCCCACACCATGTTGGGAACAGTAAAGTAAGCAGTCATTCACCAGGAAGCAGTCGTTCTTGCTATACACAAATTACTTCCTACAGCTATAAAACAAACAATAATCTATGCAATTTTGTTGTGTAATGTTGTTTACTTTATTTGAAAATTTCAATAAAAACTTTGAAGAAAAAAAAAACAAAAAAAAAACAGCAGGACTAATCAACGGTTTTCAGATTTTTACAGCATTCCTCAAATTATGATGCTTGCTCTCACATTTCAACCAATAAAATATGCAGTCGGTCACTAAAACGCTTATCTCAACTTCATTTGCAAGGTGGTGCCTACTCAGGATTCCTTTGGTTTCATAAAAACTAGGTAAGTGACCTTCATAGGCAGCAGAAAAGGCCATTAGTTGCATTCACACATGTGGTGGATGAGGAAAGTCAATGTTGTTGGGAGTGTTTTTGGGTCAGCCTGCATTTTAACAGCAGAGAAGAAATGGGCATCCATGGGCCAGCCACACCAGGCTGCCATCCAACCATTTATAAATGTGTGGAGCCATTTCTTTTGGTATATTGAACAAGTTTTGTTATGGAGCTGAGGTCAGGTCTGCCTCCAAGGCACTGCCTCTAACCAGGCCCTCAGTCATCCCAATTTAATTTATTCCAGAGCAATAGGTAGCAACATATTTGCCAACAAACTTCGCGGCTCAACCAGTTTCTAAAGGTGATCATACACATTCCAGCCTGCGTGTATGCTGTCTTTTAGACCTACCAACAACAATCTAGTCCAAGGGCATGTTTGACAGGATACAAATTGTAAAAATTGTTTACCTCACATTGCACAGTCCAGTGCAGTAAATCTCCAACAACTAAGTAATGCAATGACCAACCTAAAAAAAAAGCCAAAGCTGTCCACGTGCTACAATACGGTTACACAACCTATTTTAGACGTCATAGTCTTTATGAGTGAGTATATTTAAAAGATTTTGAATGCTCACACTAGGTAGGAGATTGCGACACGTGGCTATTTTAACAACTTTTCCACAACAGCATTATAAAATCCTGGAATTGTAATTAGGGTTCTACTATCACATGTAAAAGGACAACCTGGTAAGTTTTTCAAAATGTTTAAAAGTAGAAAGAGGTAACAGATTTTGTGTCCAGGTTTGGAAAAGTTACCCCCACTGCCTGACTTTACCGCCTTGTCCTGGTGACTCCTATTGCCCCCATAGGGTGTCACAGGTCTCACAGAAAGTAAGGGATAACTCCCTAATGGGGGAATATACCGAAATAAGACCCTGACAACACCCAATCTGAAGAAGTTCTACAAAATATTAACGTCACTAAACCATCCTTCAAACTCAAAGTTGTACATACAGCAGCAGAACAAATGTCAAATGTAACACAATATGCTGACAGGTAGGCTTTTGTATGACAAAGGAATGTTATTTATTTTGTCAAACGCTCATACCTGCCTGTCAGAAGTTCTTTTTTGTGTGTACAATGAGATGCACATGCATGTGCAGTGATCTCTGCCACAGGAGGAAGCAACTCTGCATGTGCACAGTTACCTCGTCCTGGCTCAACCAATCAATAGACCAAAGATTTGGAAGAAGACTGGATGAAAATGCTCCAGGAGAGAAAGCGTGAATGGCATCATTGGAGGGGGGTGACTGTGCGAAGTGCTCTAAGATGAAAATATGATGACCATATTTCACATATGACAAAGACTCACCCACACAAAATGACTTCATTTCCGCTATATTAAAATTATCAGTCAGCAGGCAACATTGCATTGGGGTTTGATTCATCCAGCCTGACTTTATTGATTTAACGTTGTTGTAACCTGCATAACTTTTAGCTTTAGGTGCACATATGGTAGTGGCTTCAATACACAGGCCATAAGACCGCAAAAAAAACAAACATAGCCACCTTTAAAAAAAAAAAAAGGAAATGGAATCAGTGATGATCTTTGATAATAGTTTTTACACAAGTGAAACTGAATGGTGGGTCACATTATTAAGATATGGAATGCAGCTTATCTTCAGCCAAAATCAAGACTCTACATGAGCACTGATAAGTACACGATATTCTGATATTAAGATATTCAGCTAAGTAAAACCTCATTTTTTGTGAAAACTGTTTCTCATATTTTGACAATCATCATTTTGCAATCCCTGGCTAAAAATTTGTCACACCATCTAAAAACTGATCCCCTGAGGAAGCAGAAAAGTGAAACATGTCAGGATACAAGACGTTACTGTATTTGTACTCAGGGTTACCTATGTCTAGAAATAAGGTCCTAAATCTTAGTTTAACAATTTTGGGACTGACCTACTATTTCTGTTTACTTGCATACTACCAAAATCCATGTGTCTTATATGATGTGGAATATAATACACACAATATATGTTTATTTGCCAGAAAAACCCTGACTCTCCTTTCTTTCATTTTTTTGCACTGATAAGAGCTATAAGACACCTATAGGGTATTGCAAATAAAAAAAGAGAAAGACTCTTTTTAACACTCCCCGTAGTATGCTTCTCTAAACTTGACCAAGACAAAGTACTGTGGTCTCATATCATTATGAGGGCTTTCTCCTGTACCCACCCGTCAGCTATTTTCCTAGTGTCAATTCCCTTAGTTTAAAAACGGACGCATTTACATCAGTGTGTAGTAACGTTGGAGATCAGGGTAAGGCTTTTAACATCACATCACCTGCCCTATGCCTGCTTCTACTCCATGATTCTTTATCAATGGCCGGGTCCTTCTTCCTCCTGGTGAAACGCTTTACGTTTTTCTAACTGGTAACTGCGGGACAAAATATTAGTACATGTAAGGTTCCACGCAGGATGAATAGTGGGACATGCAATCCCAACACAATGTAGGAAATTATGATGTTCCACTGCTTAGACATGGCTCAAGGCACCATGTAGAGATCTACTGCGAGAAATACTGATATCAAAAAAGGAATACAGTATTCTCCCCAGAAATTTTATAAATTGGGTAGGAAGAAGCAGTAGGCGGGTGGTGGCCCCTGTATTGTAACCCAACTTTTCAGCAACCAACCAAAAACAGTGGGGTGGTTACCAAAAAGTGTCAGGTGGTTTGCCCAGTTAAAGAGAACTGGGGGTTCAGAACACTGGAATACAATTAATTTCTGACCTTTTCAAGCAGAGAAATTGAAAAACAAAATGCATGACACGTTTGAGCAGAGGATAGATATAAGGCAAAGTTTTTACATTCGCAGACATGAGCTTTAAATAAACCTCTAGTGACACATTAAACAGAGCTGGGCCTAAAATACTCCATATGTTACTATTGCTATGTGTGTGCCCTTAAGGCAGCATTTATCAACCATGGTTGCCCGGAGTTCCTTAAGCAATTTGAGCCTCTCAGGTCAGTGTAAGTGACACCAATGATATTTTTGGCTATCTGTAAGGGTGAAATTCTTCCCAATGGCCGGCTATGTACACATAATTACATAGTAGGTCAGGTTTAAAAAATACATAGGTCCAGCAAGTGCACCCAGTAGGGAAATAAACATATCCCAAATATAAAACCCTAGTAGACATAGATGGCCCAGAGGAAGGCAAAATAAAACCCTGGTACAATTTGCTCCAACAGGGGAAAAAATTCTTTTCTGGTTCCATGAGGCAATTAAATGTTCCCTGGATCACCAATCTCTGTTATCTTTACTTTAAAGCCCTAATAGCCAGTTATATTCTGTGCTTCTAGAAATCATCCAGCTTTTTCTTAAAGCAATCTATAGTAGTTGCTAAAACTTCTTCCAGAGGGAGCCAATTCCATATTTTCACAGACCTTACAGTAAAGAATGCCTTCCTTACCTGAAGATTAAACTTCTTTTCCTCCAGACACAACGAGTGTCCCCTTGTTCTTTGTAAATATCTCAAAGTGAATATTGGGGAAGAGAGTTCTCTATATGGACCATTAATATATTTATACAGGGTGATCATATCCCCCCCTTATACGTCTCTTCTCAGGGCAGAATAGACTCAGTTCAGCTAATCTCTCCTCATAGCGGAGCTCCTCCATTCCTTTTATTAGTTTAGTTGCCCTTCTCTGCACTCTCTCCAATTCAACAATGTCCTTGTTGTGAACTGGTGCCCAAAACTGGACTGCATATTCCAGATGTGATCTGACCAATGCTTTGTACAGGGGCAGGATGTCTCCATCTCTGCAGTCTATTCCTCTTTAATACAAGAAAGTACTTTACTAGCTTTAGATATTGCAGCTTGGCATTGCATGCTGTTATTATGTCTATGTTCTACCAGAACCCCCAGATCGTTTTCCATTTCTGACTTCCCCAAATGTATTCCCCCTAGACAGTATGAAGCATGCATGTTGTTATCTCCCAAGTGCATAATTTTACATTTATCTATATTAAATGTCATTTGCCACTTGGCTGCCCCAAAAAAAGTACATCCAGGTCTGCTTGTAGATTATAGACATCCTGTATGGACTTAATTTCATTACATAGTGGTATCTATTATTACACGCGTGCAATAATTGTCGCTGGAAACAAATGATTAACGAACGATTGCTCGATAATCGTTAACAAAAAAAGTGCACGACTCCGATGAACGTCGCTGGAAACGAATGACCGCCCTGGCGGATCAGTTTAAGGTGCCGATCATTTGCTACCTATTAAATGTACAATAGTGTCGTGGATCGTGGTACACTTTCTCCGGTACACATCACTTCCTGCAGCATTCAAACGATCGCATCTAGTGGTGTACATAATTGATGGATTATATTTGAACCATCGTATCGTTACAGCATGTACAGAATCCTGCACTATACGATTGTTCAAAATAATCAAGACTATTCATAAATTGTTTTCTAATGACAAATATTGCACGTGGCCTTACCTGCTTATTTCACCTTGGCAATGATGAATACAGCAACATACTTACCTTATTCTAGCAGACTTCCTTCTCTTTGCACGACCGGTCCTCATAAAAGCCTCCTTCCGATGCCCCTGATTGGTCGCAGCTTTGTATGGGAGGATGCTGATGGTAAGTCAGCAACCAAGGAGAACGCTGGGTGCCTAAGGGGGGCAAATATTTTACCTTATTCACGATCCCTTAGGTAAAACAAGCAGCTGATGCTTGCAGAGGGGAACTGGACCCACAGCAAGGGTCATGAATTACCATCGGAGTTCAGCTTTAAAAAAATGGAAATAAAGCAACCTGTATTTTAGTTAGCAGCAAGGCCGGGCAGGTGATGACACAGCTATAAAGGTATTTTAATCCTCCATCTTCCCTAAGGAGGTATGTACACACAATACACATTTATATGCAGTTTTATAAATCAACAGTTTCTAAGACAATCGGTCTGTTTTGGTAAGTAGGAGAGGTTCTGTATTCCACTTGGTTGCCATAGGCAACCACCTCCCCTGCAGATTCCATTACCCAGCACTGTGTCTACCAGCCTTCAGCTATGACAGCTCACTGGTATAAAGATGACATTAGGTGAAGAAGATCCCAGGCCTGCACCCTAATCACCATGGAAGACCCTCCAGTTCTTCTGTGTACCCCTACATTGAATCTACACACAAGGACAGGCCCAGGGTCACCAGCTCTGTCACCCAAAACAACGTTGTCAGGGTGACCTACGAAGGGCTTTCGGTTCTATGTCTTCCCCTGCACCCGTGCTACCTCTTAGAATTGCCCCCCAGCACATTTGCAGCCCCCTGTGTCCCCCTTTACTGTGTACATACCTTGGCAGCCATGCTGTACAAAAACTCACACACACTTCCCCTCAGACACTTCCACCACACGTGACAGCCACCCCGCCCCCCAACACCAGAACGGCAGCCGCTGGTTGGTCGAGAGAGGCTTCCCGCCTCTCCGGCTTGTCACGTGACCTCGCGTCCTTCGCCGGCGTGTAGAGGAGAAGTGTAGAGGGAGGGGTGTGACGTCACTCACCTGTCTATGTGGTGTGTGAGGAAAGAGAGAGAGGCCCAAATGTACACATTGTAATCTATATTATAGTAATCATTAAAATAGTAATCTACATTGAATGAGCTTCTATGGTGTCCTAGAAACTGCACTCTGTGATAAGGAGCTGCAGACAAGCTCCCAGAGAATAAAGAGAACCTGTTACCAATAAATCATTACACTTTTACATTAGTTGCTATAGCAACAAAAGCCATGGTTCCTGTTTGCATTTTAACTTGAGTTCAATGATGTCCTTTTTCATACATACATAAATAAATATCTATCTATATATATATATATATATATATATATATATTTATTTATTTATAGATATATATATATTTTATTTTGACCTACTAATGACTTCCTGACTTCTAACCTCACTATATATATATACATATATATATATATATATATATATATATGCAAAAGTGTTATAGTGCACTTTGCATCCCACCTTTAAACCAGAACCAAACCCAAAAAATTGCAACCAGGCAGGTCCTTTATTGACAGGCGAAGTCCCTGCCTGTCTGGTGCACTGCCATCTTCATCTGATTTTCTTTCTGGAGTCTGGTATTGGTCCATCTTGAATGGCCAGGCCGCAGGAATTTATTCAGGTTCCAGTAGCCGCGGGGGAAGCCGGGTGCTTTGCATTTTTAGACAAATGAAGGTGGCGATCAGGCAGGTAAATTTTTTATCCAGAAAGGACTAAAGACCGGCCTGATCACTCATTTTCAAGGCAAAAGTTTAATTCCACCTTAATTAATTTCATAACATTCAGAGCTCAGTTCTCCTAGTAGCCATCATTTTATGTTGAAACATATCTAGTCACGTCAACTTTTGTCTCTATTTACAAAACAGGGAATCTGACATTCCCCCAAACATTCCCTGCTATTGAAACACATGAAACTAGAAGATTCCCACCAGGGAATGTCTGATTCCCGATTTTTATAATAGTGCCCTTTGTGTTTTCATCCCTCTTAACCAATGCCACATACAAATTTCTTCAGATTCCTCTCATTAACTAAACACCTGACCTGGCCCTTCCCTGGATAGTTACCAGTGACCTCTAATTTTACAAAAAATTCTTTGTATGTTTATGAGTAAAACACAGTGAATGTGTATTTTGCTGTTCTCGTTAGTGTTTATAGGATGACAATGTATGTAATATAACTATATATATGTAACTTTTTATTTTTTTCATACTAGAAATTGCCGGCCAGACCCACATCTGTGCAGGGAGGCATCATACTTTTAGGGAAGAAATAGGGGTGGTGGTGACTCCCCTGAGCAGCGCTTTTTTATTTTTTTAAGAAGTAGGCCCTCCATGTATGGACTCTGCACGTGACTGTATGTATGGCTCTGCACACCACCACTTCTCTTGTCCTTTACCCAGGGTGTAATTCTCAGTATCTGTTTTTTTCTGTATGTCCAGACTCTGAACAGTACTGCTTCTTTTGTCCTGTACACTGGGTATAATTCTTGGTATCTGTTCTTATTCTGTATGCCTGGGCCCTGCACAGTACCACTTCTCTTGTCCTGTACCCTGGATGTAATTCTGGGTGTTTGTTCTTATTCTGTATTTATGGACTCTGCACAGTACCACTTCTCTTGTCCTGTACACTGGGTGTAATTCTCGGTATCTGTTCCTATTCTGAATGTGTAGACCAAGGGTGTCAAACTCAAATACACAGAGGGCCGAAATTAAAAACTCAGACCAAACCTGAAATTTATTTAGAAAATATGAAGTAATTCCTTCAGATTAAAAACCAACATTTTTATATGGAAACAAAGAGTTATTGCTTAACATTTATTGCAATAGTTATTGCAATCTGGAACAAGAAAATACTTGGCAATGCAATGTAAGCACTAATTGGCCCCTAGCTACAGTTCTTGAATAGATTTGAATAAAGATGGCATGAATGTTAATAATTAATTGATACCAAATAATGAAATGAATGTTACACATGTATAAATTATGTGCTCATATATGATATCTTCAAAACTCTTGTAAGAAAAGAAAAAGAAAGTTATTTACAAAAGAGACAGAAAAGAGTAACATCTCTTTTTGATGGTTTCACACATTTCACACATATGATTACCTTGTACTTTATGTTTTGTTTCCTGCAGATCTGAGTAATTTTATTTCTCCTGCTGTGAGCTAGGAATAGCGACCGGTCTCAGAAGAGAAACAGAAGACAAGTGATGTTGGGATTTTAATTCCCATCATTACTTGCATCTATGGAACTGCCCAATGCAGAGCGGCATAAGCAGACAGCTGTTCCATAGACGCGAGACGCGAGTGATGCCGGGACTGCAGTTCCTGACATTGCGTCTATAGAACTCTGTGGATGCGAGTGATGCCATAAGTTGTGGTAGTGGCATCACTCGCTGCAGAAGGCATTGGCGGGCAGGCGGGCCAGAAGCCATTCATTTTCCCAAAACCTCGGGGGGGCCAAACAAAATGACCTTGTGGGCCAGAGTTTGACATCCCTGGTGTAGATTCTGCACAGCATTCTCATTATCCACTTTTATGACTTACTGCCAACTTCCAAGTATCTATTCAGGACAGGGATTTCAAACTTTGCTGTTTGTTCCAGGACACTGACTCATAGATAAGTTAGGAATGGGCAGGCACTCCCATCAGTACAGGAATACTATAATGATGTGTGTGATGATGTCAGCAAGGAGATGAATAAGACATTAGGAGTCACATGACCATGACTTAGAATGAGTATTACCACGTGTTAAAACCGTTTGAGTCTATTTAAGTTTTTGCAATGTAATTAATACTGGAGCCTATAGGAAAATATTTAATTCGTTTATAGCAGAGTTATAGGCAGTATATAAAGAGTACGTTGGATTCTTCTTTTTCTTGCTGCATTCTGCTTCTCCTCTCCTCTGGCTTTTCGGTCACTTGTAAATGGCAGCTGAGGCTGTGTGCTATACAATATTAAATTCTGTTCCTAAAGTTGGTATTCCCTCCTGGTTCTCTGTTGCCCTGACTGTCTCCAATTGCGGGAGCAGGCTGTCATTTTGACTCCACTCGCTCCACTGTCACTTTGAAAGTCACCCTAACAGTTTAGATCAGTATCAAACAGTTTGGGGAAAAAAACTTTTGTAAACTTTTTATTTTTGTCTATAATCCTACTCAGAAGATTTTCCCTATTTCTTGTCCCTATGACACCCATACAACAGCAGATAGTATGGTTGTCACCAGGATAGGAAAGTACAGAGAGCAAAAAAAACATTTTCAGAAACTCCTATTTTCACAGATGATCAAATCCCTTTCTATTCATTTTAAACCTAAACACAACGGGCTGTATTTATAAAAAAGTCAATCAAACATCCCCATGTGTTTCAATGGCAGTAAATGATTCCCACCAGGGAATGTCAAAAAAAGAGAGTCAGAAGTTGCCGCTAAGAGGAACAGCAAAGGGTTATTTTATTGGGATTTAAGCTTGCTACAGTTTGCCATTTGACTTACTTTTTTCAAATACTGACTTATTTCTATACTAAATAATTACACTGATCCTCAGTTCCTTTTCAATTCTAAGAAACACATTTATTTTTGCCTTGTGGACTCAATAAGTGTGTTTTTATTTTAAGCCAAAAGTTTTTAGATGTTTTATATAGTGCAAGGGTAAACCCCCCTGCCAGTGTTGTTTCACATTAGGGAGATTTCACTTGACTTGCTGTGTAGACAAGGAAGTGGGAGGAAATCTTCCCTTTTTGGCTTTAGATATACTTTAAAGTTAAGTTGTTGCTTATTAAAAAAACACTAGTGCTATGTAATATGTTGGCACTATATAAATCCTTTTTGTTATGGATAATAAAAATATTAATAATAATCAGAATGGCCTATGCAATAAATCGTTGTGAATACTTATTGGGAGTCTGACTGCTCCTTGCTATTATTGTGTTAGAATCAATACCACTTTCACTTACATTAGTATGTGATGTATTAAAGTTGACATCACAACAGTTTAGGCTTTCCTTCAGCTTCTAGGTACAGAGGTCAGTAGCTCAATGTAAAATTTACATTTGCAAGTAACTGAGCTAAAGCAGTAACTACCCCATTATAACTCTGTTTGGGTTTTAATCTATCCCTGCTGTATACCAAGATAATCCAAAGTGCTCTGGGAATCCTTTGTCATTGAATATTATTATCTTGTATTTATATATATTACATCTTATAAATTTTGGATTAAGTGGGTAAGAGTAAAATTACTGTTTTGTTTTATTTCTGAATGTGAATCAATTTGGTATATTTTTTACTTGCTTCCTATGCTTGTGCTAAGTTTTCATTTGGATGGAAAAGCAATCAATAGAGATTTGGAATTTGTATTGCTACCTAAAACATCAGTTGTGAAAAAGAAAATACCACCAAATCTTTTTAATTTCTTTTAGTTTCATTTCAGTTTCTTTTTAAGGATAAACTTGATTATTAACCCTCGGAACCCATCTATAGCACTTGTTTACTTTATTTAAATAAACGGCTATGTTATTATTATTATTTTTTTTTATTCTTGTTTTTGCAAATAAGCTTTGGTAAAAATCCTGGAGACACCATCACCCCCTAAATATCCTGATGTACCCATGAAGTTAAGCTATGTTTGCATGGAGGCCACCCAATGTGACGCCCACAGATAATGCTGAATATCATTTTTTTGCAGCCAATGGATCAGGCAGATCATGGACGACGCAAATAAGAGAGGAGAACAGTGAGCAGCATGGTAAAATCTTACTCCAAACCACCTGAGACTAGCAGTAAGTGGCAGAAATGACTCCACACTGTCTATATCTAACTACCCTGTTTCCCCGATTATAAGGCACTGTCTTATATTTTTTGAAATGCCAAAATATGCCCTAGGTCTTATTTTCAGGGGGATGTCTTATTTTTCCATGAAGAAGACTACAGTACACATGTATTGTTGAAAATCACTCATGATCACTCATGTGCCATTCATTGTCCCCTTCTGATCACTCTGTGCCATTCATTGTCCCCTTCTGATCACTCTGTGCCATTCATTGTCCCCTTCTGATCACTCATGTGCCATTCATATTCCCCTTCTGATCACTCATGTGCAGTTCATATTCCCCTTCTGATCACTCTGTGCCATTGATTGTCCCCTTCTGATCACTCATGTGCCATTCAGATTCCCCTTCTGATCACTCTGTGCCATTGATTGTCCCCTTCTGATCACTCTATGCCATTGATTGTCCCCTTCTGTTCACTGACTTACCTTTTTTAGGCCCGTTAGGGCAGGGATCAGCAGCTTGCTTCCTAGTGCAAAATCGCGGGGGCGCGTGTGCCGGCTTGTTACTTTCATTTTCGCTCTGCACTGCAGCCAGCATCGAGGAGACACACACAGGATCAGGTATCAGAGGATGTCTTATTCACGGGTGAGTGCCTTATTTTAATTATTTTAGCAAAAATCGGGGGTGGGTTATTTGATGGGGATGCCTTATTATCGGGAAAACACGGTATGAGGCTGTAGGGACTTCACATACCAGCCAGTGCACTGTTACATTTCAGGGCAAATGCAAACAAAGGGTATATTTGCGGAATGTTTTAGGCACAATAATTAGTAAATCCTCACTTTTTCAGAGTTCAGGTGCACTGTAAGCTAGGAGTCAATCAACTACAGAGCTCCCTCAAGTGGCCAATCTCCAAATATCTTTGTTTAATATGATAACAAAAATATGGAGAAAATGTAAAATCCTAGTATCAAAATTACATTGGATAAAGTTTACTATTTAGGTGGTTTTGCAGGTACTA
Organism: Pyxicephalus adspersus; assembly: GCF_032062135.1. NCBI lineage: Eukaryota > Metazoa > Chordata > Amphibia > Anura > Pyxicephalidae > Pyxicephalus > Pyxicephalus adspersus. Next base: position 138,814,028 of record NC_092862.1, read on the forward strand.
AGGTTTATGGGGTTTATTAGTTATGTGGGTTTAGGGGTTATGTTAAGGTTAAAGATTTGGATATCATAAATTAATTTTTCAGGTGTGATGCATTCATTTCTCAGGAGTTATAAGTGTACAACACATGGAATATAAGTTATTTGTGTGCTAAAATTTCTGGTGCCAAAACTACTACACCACAAAAAAAAAAAAACTTCTGAGACCTTTGGCCCTACATGAAAAGTTGAGTGCATCTGCCCCAGAAAAAGGACATTTATAGTAAAAAAAAAAACACATAAAAGGAGGAATGTTTCAAACTGTACAGCATAAAAGCATTATCAACCGCAGGATGACAGTGTCCCTCGCCTTTTTTTTTTTTAAATCCAACTGCGACTGTGACAGCAGATTTACTGTTGAGCGCTGGCTCTCCCCCCACCCCAAAAAAAAGGGTTTGAGGCAAGCCTTTTTTTGTCACATTGAAATCCAGTGACAGTAAGCGATGCATGTGGTCATGACAGCTGAATAGTAATTTCTGGGGGCGGAAGACATGAGCATACCTCCCTCTACGGACCCCTGTGGAGATGGATTACAGAGAAGCTGCGACTCCTATGAAGAGTATTATGTTTCTTCCATGGGTGGAAATGATTCCCATGTAGCACATGCATGAGTAAGCTGCTTGCTACCTTTCTATAGCCTGACAGAAAGATAATCACTGGCCATGTGTAAGCGAATTGTTTATTCTTGGAAAAATCATTGCGCATGACTAATCACCGGGGTGTTAAAGGGAGTGATAGCTGTTTTTTTTTAATCTCCAATTGCTTTGCAACTGTCAGTCCCTGTCATTGTTGTCTGCTTTCGTCTATGTACACAGGACAAGTGAAACCTATAAAACTGCCATCTTAATAAATACAATTAAAAAAATAAACGCAATGTGCTTTGTAGGTATAACAGTTACATTATGTATTATTAAGCTGACAGGTCATGACTGCCTACAGGTGGCTTAACCCCACCTTGGGTCCTCCATCCCACTCACTTGAAGCATCCTTTACTGGTTTTCCTGATCTTGTGTTTGGTCCCAATTAGGATGACAAAGTCTTCAACATACTTCTATGGCAAAATGGAGCTTCTCCATTACTTATACTCAGGGCCACTATCATGGTAGAACAAGGGTTTTTTTCTTTACTGGGGCCCATTTAAAAGGCAATAACTGCATACAAGTGGCTTAAAGCCTAGCCCTGGCATTGGGTCCTCCACCCTGCTCACTTGTATCATCCTCAATCAATATATATAACTTGTTTCCTTTGTTTATCTTTGGTCTTGATTAGCGATGGGATAAGTCATCAACATGCTGGCTGGAGCTGCTCCATTACCTGCACTCAGGGCCACCATCATGGTAGAACAAGGGGTATTTCTGCACTGGGGGCCCATTTAAAAGGCATTGACTGCATAGAAGTGGCTTATAGCCTAACCCTTGCCTTGGGTCCTCCACCCTGCTAACATGAAGCATCCTCAATATATGTAAATATATATATATATATATATATATATATTTATATTTATTTATTTAATTTTTTGGCTTTTTTCTGGATTTATTGTCCAACAAAAAAGAACTGCTCTGTTACCTGTACTTAGGGCCACTATCATGGTAGGGCGAGGGGTACTTCTGTGCTGGGCCCCAATCAAAGGAGCTTGGTTTTTGCAATGCTTTTAGACATGTAGAATGGGGGCCAAGGAATTTGACCTAATATGGGGCCCAGAAATTTCTGATGGCAGTCTTGCCTGTGCTGTGGTGGTAAAAGCTCCTCCAGTACCCTGGACGCCTAGAAAATGCCTCCGGATCAGTGAACATTTGGGAAGTGTTCCTAAGATCAGGTGAGTATAGCAACTGGGGCTGTTTCCTTCCCTTTTTACTTTCTGGAGCTGTGGGGTTCCATTTAATTTTTTTATTTTGGTATGTTTGGGCTTTAAATACGGCTGTGGTGAAGTACGGTGCAGAAACTTCAGCTTTTGTGGAATCGCTTCCATAGACCTGAATGTAAGCGCTTTCCAACCCCCATTAGCAGGCATGTACAGGTAGGGTTTGAAAGTTCAAGGAAGGAAAGCACATGACCCATGGTCCTTTGCAATGTGTACCAAGAGTGTACTATAGGGTTCAGCAAACACTTTTGAATGCATGTCAATACCTGCTTATGTGTGCTCCAGGGTGCAATTGAAATTGTCCTCCCAAGGGCAGGTACCCATGTCAACCACCTACCTAAACTTAGCCTAAGCCTATGTTCAGACTGGTAGTGAAATTTTGCAGCTACCGCTTCCTAATACAAGTGGACCACTACCTTGGGGGAGACTCTACATGAAGCTTCTACCTGCGCCACCCAGTAGAGAATAAATGGGGGTGTCAGTGAGTGGATCAGTGTCACCAGCTGCTTCCCGCTGTCAAATCTGCTGGTTATTTATGAACCAGTGCTGCAGTCTGAGCAGCTGAGCACCGCTAGAATTTACACAGGATATTTTGACCCCACTGCAGGTCCGAACTTTCCCTAGGTCTCCACATGTAAGATGCAATGGGCCTCATCTATACCCTTTCATCCGTAAAGCTGGGTGATCCAAGAAACCTAGAATAGATTTCCAAAGTCATTTGATATTTGTTGGCAAATGTTTTAAATATTGGTTCAGATCCATTTCAGGTTTGCTAGATCACCCAGGTTATGGATGAAAGTGTATCCTCTCCAGCCTTGGAGAGCTTTAATAAATCAGGCTCAATGTTTCAGTCTGGAGATCAGTGCTAAGGTGGCAATTATTACTGGCAAGTGGAATTTTTCCATTTTACTTTTGCAGTTTTACTTTCATTTACCCACCGTGACCTATAAATGAACATGAAAAGAAGAACAAAACACACTGTAGAGTTACTCTCTCTTATCTCTCTGTCACTCCACTCTCTTCCCCTCCAATCAGCATGCTTCTTGCTTTGCACCACATCTTGTTCGCTCCTGGTGCTGCTTCTACTGCCCCTTCTTTTTGCTTTACATGTACAGCAAACTGGAAGGAATGACTCAAGTCAAATTCAGGTTTTTTCTCAGCTTCTTTGGGTAATAATTGCAGATGTAATTAGTAATATGGGAACACCAATTAGATCAGTGACGATGCCTTGAGATTTTTTAGCCGCATACATTCTATGTACAGCAACAGGAGGATTCACTTAAATAAAACACAATTATTTGTTCATCATTTTTCATCAGGTCATTCTCTGCTGAAAAGAGATCTTTGCTGATACACTTATATTTCCATTATAAAATAAAGATAGTGTTTGCAATATTACTTGAATGGTGCTATCATCATTGTTATTTCATATTTGTGTTTTTTTTTTTCACAGCCAAGCTGAAATAAATTTCATTGAGGTTTGTCATTTGTAAAATAGAGGCTGCTGGAGAGGCCACTGACCCGTGTACAAGCTCGTAGATTTTACAGCTGTCAATCATGCTGACAGAGGCACGAGGCACACTTATTGCCGGCAATAAGGATAATGCATATACTTCACAAATGCAATAATAGCAATGGTAATGCTTTGTAGATCTATCACTCCCAAATGTCAATTGCTATTCATATTTAAACCATTTATCAGTACGCACAAAAATGCATTATTTTAATTCTTGTATTTACATTAGCGATGCATTGTGTACATATAATAGGCATTCAGTAGCATATATTTGCAAAAGATTCCACTGAATCTTGATATGAATCAGACTGCCCCCTTTACAGCCTTAGAGCTATCTAAGACTTCGTGTTATGTTGCATTTGTCTTTTTTTATTTTAGATGACACTTTTGTTATATTTTTCATGATCATATTTCACATACATGCCTGCAACCATTAGAGGGGAAGATAGGGAATTTTTTGTTGCAACTCATGCAGTCAGGTATTATGTGTGTGTGTGTGTGGGGGGGGGGGGGGGGGGGGGGGGGGGGGGAGGGCAAGGGGTACTTCTTTATTGGGCCATAATCAAAAGATACTGACTTTTGCAATGCTGGAATTTTTAGGGTTCTATTTAAAAAATAGTGAATCTGACACTCTCTCAAAAATTCCCTGGTGGGAATCTTCCAGATCCATGTGTTTCAATGGCAGTAGCTAATTCCCACCAGGAAATGGTTAAGCAAATGTGTGGGGAGGGTGATCTTCTTCTTAAAGTCTGTGTAAAACTTTATTTTTCCCTGCTTCCAGCATCACCTTTTACTAATTAAATTTACATTTCCAGGGACCAGTGATTCTTTGGCATATCAAGCTTTTTATATGTAAGGGACAGTAATAGCATACAATGGGTGTGTTTGGGAATAGATATCCTGCACTGTGCAAAGGTAAGGAAAAGCTGTTCCCAGATATCCAGGATACCAAGAAAATACAGTTTTGTTAACTATAGCTATAGCTGTGCTTAAAAATATGTTTAAAAAAAAATATGAAGTACTGATTCAATAGGCTGTGCATTCTGCAAAGTTTATCCCAGTCCAACTCTGAGCTCCTGGCTTTACCCAATTGAAGCTTTACTCTTCTAGCCTGAAGCCCCCCACCCATGTGAATGTTGTGCTTTTTTATATGTATCTTTTTCAATGTCTTCAGACTTGTTATGTGATGAATTGTGTCCTCTTCAGATCTTTGCCTTGTGGGGGTTCTTACAATGAAGGTTCGATACAATGATGATATCATACATCCTTCTGCATGGACACAGGACAGGGCATCTTGGGAGGTAGGTCTATGGTGCCTTATACTCACAGTAAGTCCCCAGTCTACAGGTTTTTGGATGTTGGATGCCATTTAACTCTGAAGAGTGAGGACATATTGTGGTGTAGAACAGCGGTTGCCAACCGGTGGTCCGTGAGAAAATGTTGGTGGTCCGCAGGTCTGGCCAGTGCCGCTCCCCATTGGGATCAGAAGAAGGACCTCAGTGGGGGGCGCACTGGTGAGAGCCACGGACCATGTCCCCCGTATGTATCGCAGGCTCAGGATGGTTGGCGGATTGTGTCTCTGGAGAGTGGGTGGGTTTTGGCATCACGACATCACTCTGAAGGAAGTTTTTTCTACTTTGAGTGACACACAGCTTCCCGTGCATGTGTGATCCGGAGTCCGTGGATTTAGTGGTCCATGAGCTCCAAAAGGTTTGCAACCACTGGCATAAAAGAGATACTATGGGGGGCAGTGCTGAAGTTTGCAATCAGACAAAAAGTCTTGGTATCTGTCTCTTGTTAAACGTGTTGTTAGGTAAGCTCTTTATATTCTGTTGCAGAGACACATTACATATGGGATTTTTAACATTTTTCAGTGTAATTTAGTTCAACTTTATATCACCAGAAAATGTTGTGGGTCTGCCCACCAGCTGTGCCTATTATGAAGGGTTCCCACTCTGCCTGCTGGATGTAACAGGAGAAGCTGGAATGCACAAAGGTGGATGGGAGCAGCCAAAACTCCCAAGTACACAGGAACAGAGTTAGGAATTCAGGAAGACCTCTCTCTGGAGGTATCCAAGACCAAAATGAAGCCAATTACTCACCCAGGCTTTGCCTACAACTAAAAACCAAAAACCTCTTTTGGGTAGACTTGCCCTTTAAAGCAACATACCAATAGAGCATATGGCTAGTATAAAATGTTAACCAATCAAAGAAAGCAATGAGGGGAAGTTTAAGTGGTGGTAAAGTCACCCAAGGGTCCTTTCTTCAGGAGTAATTTTTGGGTCCCCATCAGGGGTGTAGTGGGGCGGGTGGAAACGCCCTGCACTCATTTTTTTGGGAATTGGCACGCGTGCCCACGCCTATTTTGCAAAGATTTCTTTGATGGTCTGCGGCTCTGGCCATTTCCCCCACTGGAGGGGCGCACTGCCCAGAGCTGCGGACCATATCTCCTGTATGGAATTGCAGGCTCAGGGCAGTGGGCGGGTTGTCTCTTTGAACACAACCCGTAGCCAAATCCATATCTACATGTGAGTGGGAGAAGTCCCAGCAACCATCTGAATTACATCATCTAAAAGCAGCCAAAGCCACTCTAAGGCATTGCCAATGTTCACCAAAGCAACCCCCCCAAGAAGTAGCAAATTTTGTGAGGACAGCCCCCAGGTTGTGGCCCTCAGGCACACTAGGCACCAGAATGACAATCAGGAACAAGCCAAAGATCAGGACAAGCAGCAAACAGATATAGTCAGAAACAGGCAGGAGTCAGTAACCAGAGAAGCAGCAGGAAGGTATTTGAGAACACAGGTGCATGAATGATCACAAGGGTCACAGGAGGCATTGAAGTCACAAGCAGGAGCAGCAAGGGATTCGATACTAGCATAGTAAAACTTGCTGACAACATCATGCAATACATGCTATGTCTTTAAAGTGGAACAGTCCCTATTCTCTTGCATGGTGCCACCATGTTTGTCCTTTTTTCTCTTCCCGTAGAGGATCCTTGGCCATCTTGATTGGCCCTGCCAGGATAACGGTCATTTTTTCCCGGCATGCACAGGGGAAGCGAGGATTGCCAGGTATTCTGGCAACCAAAGCCGACGCTACACATGCAATGCTCAGCTTTTTACCAGACACTCAGACTGATCAAGCAGGTAGTAGGGGTTGTCGCAGAAGAGACATTACTAGTCCCTTTCTGCAATATTGACCTGCCTGATTGAAAGTGGAACTTAAGTTCTGTTTTACGTTCCATTGCTAATCAAGAGGGTCCTTTCCAATTGGTCAAGACATTGGCGAATGCAGCAATTAGTGGAATAGAGGGCCCCAGAGGACCCTTGTGGAGCTGCATAATTCACACAAATGGTAAGTTCACCTCTGGTATAACAATACTCAACTTAACAGTTATCCTTTATTAAAATTGTTAATATTTTAACTAAACAAAAATAGTAAAACATTTTTTTTTTGCTTTGGTTAATTGTAAAATACCTAATACAGTATTTCAAACATGCTGCCATGAAAACTTTCCAGCATCTTTCATGAAGGGCAGCTAAAAACTTGTTAACTGAAATGAATGAGAAAAATGCAGCCGATTAAAGTTAAGCTGTGACTAGACGGGCAAAGGCAACACCTTGCTATGTTATTCTCATGTGTAGCCTGGTAACCTTCCGTGTTTTTTAGCACTCATCTGTTTGAAGACGTAACCGGACAAGCAGCGCAGGCCCTGCCAGGGGAAAAGAATGCAATCGCGACTTTTTTGGAATTCGCTGTCGAGGCTTGCTTTTACTGAAAGGCGACCACTGATCTAACCTCATGCTGGATGCACCCAGTGTCGCTTTTACTGGGATCTCAAGAGCTCATAGTTTTTGAAGATTAGGCATCATGGCTTGAGGTTATCATGAGCTTAAAAGATTTCAGACATACCTTTTTTAGATTTTGTGTGGGAATTAAAGGATAAATCAATTGCTAAGAGGTTCTTTCAAATATTAAACCCCCCGAGGCTTAAGAACCAGGTAAACATGTCTGACACGACAATATCCAAACAGCTCAGAGGTCATGCTGTCTGTACTGCCAAGACAAAATGTAAATGGATATGTCTATATGGTGCTAAAAAAGCTTACAGACTCCAGCTGTTGCTAAACCTCAGCCTACAGATTTCTGGTCTTGTAGGTTGGAAAAAGGTGGGACTTTCTGTAAATGAAAGATTGAAAAAAAACAATCAAGCCTCATAAACGTTTTTCTTTTCTGGAGAGTTGTTCGTGTGTTGGCCTGTAGGTGTCATTGTTGTTCTCGGTGTGTATAGAGTCATTTCCTTCATCTAGGGTTCTATGTCAGCGGGAACTCTCCAAGGGCATACGTACACAGGTGTTATTTCCTTAGCGTAAAACCTTGTTCATCAGGCGCATAGTCAGAAAAATAAGCATATGTGTTGTTGTCTTTGCATTCTAGGAACATCAAGGATGCACCATGAAGGATCCCATTTACATAAATGGAGCAGTGGGTTTTACCGTTAGTAATTCCTTTTTTTCTTGCATGGGTCATCAGTAATCATTTAAGAATTACATTACCTGCGGTAGGTTTGAGCCTAACCACAGGCAACTGTTGCATGAGATGGTAGGGCCAAACGTTAAAATGAACTTTAGGCATATATAAAAAAACTCAACTTTTAGCTCTGTTGTACCATTTGCAAGAAACAGGGCGATTAATGCACAAAGCTGTTTTATTAAAATGTGTGTGCTTCAAATTTCAAATGAAAATACAAAAGAAAGTGAAAAAAACCCTGTCTGGTTTTGTGCCTGTCCTAGAGAGCAGGAGATCAGTATTAGGTTCTGAGAAAACTGAGAAAGCCAGAAGTCGGGGTCTTTGTAGGGACGAGTCAAGAGGTAGGCAGAAGATGAAGCCACCTTGGGTGCTTCAGTTGCTTAGAAAGTTCCATGGATCTTTGGGGGCTGGGTTTGTACTGCACTTTGGTCTTTTTTCTTTGGGTGTTCAAGGACCTGGTATGAGCATTGGTTATTATTAATAATAATAATAATAATAATAATAATAAACAGTATTTATGTAGCGCCAACATATTACGCAACGCTGTCTTATGTCTTATATCTGGGATATGTTTATTTCCTTAGTGGTTGAACTTGGTGGATTTATGTACTTTATTCAACCTAACATACTATGTAACTATGTAACTATGCTGTACAATAAATAGGGTATAGGTTAAATATGGATTTTGAATATATAGACCACCCTCTTCTCCTACCCAAAAAAATAAAATAAAGTAAAAACTGATCCTTTGGAAGACAAAATAATGACCTTACACTGATATGATCAACCCTCACAATGCTCTCCCGTGTCCTGATAGCCTCTGAGTTCAGACACTTCTCCAAGTCAACTGTACTAGGCCTATTGGAGGCTGATATTAATATTGATTAAAAAACTTATGTAAAAATGATTTTTTTTTTTTAAATTAATTCATAACTGATTGTATAAGTTTAAAAATACATACAAAAAACAAAAAATAAAAGTTCTACATACGCATACTTTTTTTCCATAAATCTTGTAGCTGCCCTAATAATATCAGAAACCATTTCTCTTTTTCCTTGGCAGCACTAATGGCAGCCCAGCATACTGATATGTGAGCACCTGTTTCTGTATTACTAGCCAGTGTAATGCCACTACCCCGGGGGTAGGTAAAAGACCTCCTGGGTTTAGAGGGATTGGACAGGATAATTCTGGTCATGATTCAGACTAGAAGACTTGTATAACTAACGTAAGAAAGCAACAGCTCCAGATTAAAGGTGAGCGTTGCAGAAAAAGCATTTGCTTTTTTTTTTTTTTAACTGGTTGAAGTTCAGCTTTATTATCTATCTTGCCTTGAGGTATAAAAAGCATTAGCAATTAGGTTTTGTGTAACATGTCACTTAAAATGACAAATGTTTAAATTTAAAAGGTTCATTAACAAAAAAAATAAGCAAGACTCTTATTAAATAAATAAAATCTCAGCAATTGATCACAACTCTTTTTTTCCTACAATATACCCTAAACAATAGTTTCTTGTTGACTGTTACTTTTACTTTCTGTCACCAAAAAAAGAATTAAATAAAAAGTGTCAAAAAAATTAAAATGCAAAGGGAATAAAGAAAGCCTTTTATTTATACCTAATTTGTTTTTCCAATCTTAACGGATAAAAGAAAACAAGAGATGGAAAGAGCTGAGTTGGGTAATGAAACAATTTGTTGGGAAGAATTGTGTAAACAATAAAACTTACAGCTCTGGTTCCTTTTCAGTTTGGTTTTAAGGGATAGCAATTAATGAACTGTATGACATTTTTATTGTAGGTTAATAGACTCCTTCATCTTTAATTAATTGTTATGAAGTGGGTGAGAATTTTATTAGGGCCAAGCAGTACATGCGTTGTTAATGCAATGTCTTTTTTAGCTTGCTTGTGGCGTGGGGAGACGGAACATTTAGACAATAAAACACTTTTATTGAATAAAACCTGCAGCCAGTGGCTCAGATTTAAAATGCAATAATGTCTTGTAATTTTCCAGTTGCTGATAAGAGGATTTAGCATTCTGATTGTTAGTATTATATTATTTATTTATATGTTTATTATGTTTTGTAATGTGATGAGTTTGTATCCATGAGGTTGTACTTGTGTCTCAAATCCCATAACTTCCATGTCCTAATAATTAAAAAATAAATATATATTCATATTAACTTTATAGCCAACACTGAATAATTGACCATCACACCTACATAAGTTTTCAGACATTCTATTTTAAACCCATAGGCCGAACTTTGGGCTTTAATTTGAATACGTATCCCTCAATAGACCGGAAAGATATATATCTATTCTGGGACCTCCAAATAAACACAGCTATTACCCTACAAATGTAGTGGTAACACCATCAATGTGCTGCACATTGCTTGCAGAGCAGAGCTGCAATGGGGCACAACAGGTTCACCACCTACACCCTAAAACAATAGGGGGGGGGGGATACAAGACTGGTCATCCTGCACAAAGGGAAAATGTAGCAGTGATTGGTCTGTATTATAGGAAGCTCCTGCACAAAGGAAAAGTGCAGGAGTTGCTTTATACTGGATTATTGCCACCAGGGAATATACAACACTTACCAAGAATCAAGTAGATTTACACGTCTCTTGTATTTAGGACATATTTGCTTATCCTAGACTTTAGCCTCTACTCTTCTGGAAGGGATAAACAAGTTTTTCCAGAGTGGCTGTGGGTATTTGTACCCATCCAATGACCATTTGTGAGGTCAGTTATTGATGTTGCATGTAAAGACATGTCTTGCACGTTCCTATTCCCAAAAGGTCTTCAGTAAAGTTGAGGTCAGGGCTCACTGTAGGCCACTTGAGTTCCTCCACATCAAGCAGGTCAACCTTGCTTTATGGAGCTGGTTTTGTGTACAGGGACACAGTCATGAAATAGAAAGGGACCTTTACCCAAACGTTATACATACATCACACAGTCAGTGTGGATTAACAACCTGATTAGACAATTTCTTGCATGATTGTAGAATGACAACTTCTAAATGGGTTTTCTGTCTTCTTTTGACTTGAGTTGGCTTTGGCTTGTATATTAAGTATATTGCTTTTACTTTCCCTTTGGAGATCTTATAGAAAATGCAAGAATTATCCAGCCATTATTCCATATCTATCTATCTATCTATCTATCTATCCATCTATCTCTAATATCTATCTATCTATCTATCTATCTATCTATCTATCTATCTATCTATCTATCTATCTATCTATCATCTATCCATCTCTAATATCTATCTATCTATCTATCTATCTATCTATCTATCTATCTATCTATCTATCTATCTATCTATCTATCTATC
>NC_092862.1:138825366-138982715 GCF_032062135.1 Pyxicephalus adspersus
CTATCTATCTATCTATCTATCTATCTATCTATCTATCTATCTATCTATCTATCTATCTATCTATCAAATCTATCTATCTATCTATCTATCTATCTATCTATCTATCTATCTATCTATCTGTCTATCTCATTTCTATTCTTCTGTGTTTCTGTCTGTCTCTCTTTACATTACGCCGTTTGTTTACAGACGTAATTTCAGAACCATATTGCTTCCTATGTATTGCCAGGAAACACAATCCGACAAATGTTAATAAATTACTCAGATTTCCCCGATGAAGTCTGTAGTAATAATGAGTACTCGTGGCAGTCTAATTAAAGATCTGATCGTATTTCTAGCAGTTCCCAGAGTGTATAATTATTTATGTACACTGAAGGCATGTAACACAATGAGCCCGGGGGAGAACAGGTTCTCTTCGAAATCTCACTGCAGCTCTCTGCTACTTCTGAATCAATCATAATAAAGGCTTTGTACTATGAAGGTTCTATTTTCTTTATTTCATTATTATTCTCCCCTGGGTAGAAACACAGAAAACAAGGCTCATTATTTCATGTCGCTACTAGAGAAACAGACAGCAAAGGAAGTTGTTAAACTTGGTCAGTGCAGTGTAGAATTTGGTTACAAGTGTTGTACTACAGAGAATAGATTGCCCCTGTTTATAATCTGGTGTTTATTGGCTGACATCTGAGATCTGCTTCTGTCATCCCCTTCCTTACCATCTACTATATCATCATCCAAAATTTCTCTTCTGCACTTTTACACTTTTTCTTTTTATTCGCCTGATTTATTAAAACTCTCCAAGGCTGGAGAGAATACACGTTCATCAGTGAAGCTGGTTGATCCAGCAAACCTGAAACATATGCTAGCAAATAGCAAATGCCTTTGAAGAAATCCATTCCAGGCTTGTTGGATCACCTGGCTTCACTAATGAAAGTGTATCCTCCCAAGCCTTGGAGAGCTTTATTAAATCAGGCCTTACATCTTTGTATTTGATTGTCCACTAACAGTCATCTCCTAATTTCCTTCCCTTTCTCAGACTCTGTGCTTTCATTTCTGTTCATTACACTTAATTTGCTTTGCCTATAAACCTTTAAATTGACCTTGTCAGGTTTTTAATGCTAATCACTGGTGTAACTATTGGGAAAGCAGACCTTGGTCTGGCCCAAAGCTGGGGCCTTTAACCGTCCCCAGCAGCTTTTGCCTTCCAGTTTTTCGCATATGCAAAGTGGTGAATTAAAAGTATTCTCCTCCGGCTTAACAATTTCCTCTTCTGTGCAGCCACCCTTTTGTAATCAACCTCCATTCTGCTTTTGAGGTCTGCCCAATAAGATCACATGACATACATTGCCTTCTATTTCACCTTAGAATCAATTTCAAGCTCCTATGCTTTGCATTCAAATCCTTCCACAGTTCCTGACCCTCTTACCTTTCTGCCCTGATAGAAAAATACCCCCCAGCTACTCTTTTTGCTCCTCCAATGATCTACTAATGACTTCCTCACTCAAAACCTCATCACACGCAACGCTCCAAGACTTTTCTAGAGCTGCCCCAACTCTCTGGAATGGTCTTCCTCATCCTATTCGGCTTGCTCTAGTTTCTGCTCCTTTAAAATAACATTAAAAAACCATCTTTTCAAACTACCTGTACACTTCTGTCTCCTAAACCTTCACTACTTACTCACCAATCCATATTCCCCCTCCTATTGTGTGATACTTCCCCACCTCCTAGATTGTAAGCTCTTCAGGGCAGGGTCCTCTCCTCCTCCTGTGTCACTGTCTGTAGCTGTCTATCATTTGCAACCCCTATTTAATGTACAGTGCTGCGTAATATGTTGGCACTATATAAATCCTGTTTAATAATAATATTATTTTTATATTATTAATAATAATAATAATAATAATAATACAAGAAGGGAGCAGAAAAGAGATAAGTGACAGCGGGTGGCCTCACAGAAGACCCAATACCTAATGAAGATAACCCTAGGCTGGAGGAAGTAATATTTGTTTCATTCACTACTACACTGCTGAGGTGAGGAAGAATAGTTTTGGTGGCCCACTGTAGCCCTTGGTGGATAGGAGCCCTGGTCAGGTGGACCACTGATGAAAGAAATGAGTCCCCATTAAATGTTCACCAGGGGAGCCCATTATTTGCAGTGCCCTCGTTTCATATGCCTCTTCTTTAAATCTAATTTCTAAGCTTGTTACTAAGCTCATTCAATTCTGGTTAAAGTACAGGAATGATTTTAAAATAGGGCAAAAACAAAAGAACAAATATTTATTTTGTCATTTGGAAGCCAGATTCGCAATTCTGTTGAGAACAGTTGTACTAGTTTTCCAGAACTTTGAACTCTGAACCATATGTTAATACAGAGTATGACTGAAATCTCTGACTGTCATATGACAAGAGAGGTCACAATTGCACTCAGTGTGCTTTCCCAAATATTTTGTAACTCTGCAGAACATTTAGGTTTCCTCCCAGCAATCGACTCTTGTTTATATATTGCAGCTACCAACACTCTGCAACAATGACCTATTAAAAATACGGTTTGGATTCAGATATACTTTACCAGTAAAAATATTTTTTTTTGGTGAAGGTTAAGGGTTCTAAGTGTTAGTAGCTTATTTAATGTAAGGGTTATTTTGCAAACTTAGGATACTTAGGTGAGGATTTAAACCTGTATTCTCTGCACTGTAATAGTGTACTCAGAGCTGGATCATCAATCTAAGCAAGATCCTCGGACCACCTGCTGTCCACAACCTTCATGTTTATGCAGTAAACTAGGGGTGGAAACCAACTGTTTAAGGCTGGACATGCCCACTTCACTTTACCATAGATAATGAATTGTAAGGCGGGTGGTCTCATATGGCGTAAATAATTTCAGTGCAGACAATGCAAATGGGGATGATTTCCTCCATTGGCCAAATGTTGCTTCATGCAAAAGACAAATCTCCTGAGAGCCAACCTGGATGGTATGGCAGCTTTCAAGATTAACAGGCAGTGTCTAATCAGATGACTCAAAAAGTAAATGCTATTATTATTACACAGTATTTATATAGCGCTGACATATTACACAGCACTGTACAAAGTCTTTAATAAATCAGGCTCAGTGTGTGAAAGAAAGTATACAGAAAAAACACACCCACCGGCCAAACCCTTACTTACACAGACCATGTTCTGCAAAATGTAGAAAAATAATTGGATAAACTTGTGCTTTTTCTGTGTTTTTCACTATTGCTTTTCCCTTATACTTTAGAAAACTAACACACCTAAGTGGTAAAATTAAATGTTTATTGCAATAATTAAAGTAGAACTATTCATAAATTATCACAAAAGTAGGGTATTGAGTTGATGTCAACAAGCCACATCCCAAAATGTATGGAATATAGTACAAGAAAGAAAGGAAAAGGTTTCTCTAGCTCAGTGGCCCCCAACCTTTTGGACATCACAGACCACTAAATGTATGGACCACCCATGTGCGGGGAGCCGTGCGTCACTCAAAGGGGAAGAAACTTCCTCTAGAGTGACGTCATGATACAAGAACCTGCCCACTCTCCCATCACAGGTTCATTGCCCCAAGCCTGCGATGCATATGGGAGACCCCGCTGGGGGGTGCACTAGCCAGAGCCGCCGACCACAAAAATTTTCTCGCAGACCACAGGCTGGGGACCACTGCTCTAGTAGATTTCCAACTTTTAATTGTCTTTAAATAATAATAGCATATCATGAAAAGAAAAACATATTCCTAAAATATTGTAACAATTTATTGAATAAATATAAAAGAGTTTACAGACTACAACAAATGTAAGAAGACACAAAGCCTGCAGTTATATAATCCTCCATAGGATCATGGAACATGAATCATACAGATTTTAAGGAAATCAAATGTAATAACTATGATCTCCACAAATGTTTCTCAATTCCTTAAATTGTAAAAGCCTACATGTTTCACAGTTTCAGCAACATTGCTTCTTCAGGACTAGAGGTACATATAAATCTATCAAAAACAGCACATAAAGGCAAATCTGATTTGGATGATCGTCTGCCATATTCAGCAAGTAAGCACGGTAGGCACAGCCTCACCAATGTGCAGGCAGCATGCAGCAGGATCATGGACCTGTCATTGCTATGTCATTGGAAGCTGCCATCTTCTGCCATCTCCTCTGGTCCCATCGAGATGTTCTTTGGCCATTGGATGGCCACTGGTGTTGTAATTCCTGTGCATTGTCCCTGTTTGCGGTGCCACCATACACATAGATGAGCTCTACGCTACACGGTAGTAGAGATAGGACAAAAAGCCACCAGGATCCAGAGCTTTATTTTTGAGACATGCAATGTCAAAAAAATAAGGCTCTGGATCCTGGTGGCTTTTTGTCCTAGCTCTACCACTGTGTAGCGTAGGGCTTTTCTAGTTTAGCTCCACTTTGTATTCATGAGATATAACATCACATGTAATGAAGGCATAACAATAGGACTGGAATCTCTGTTTTTCAAAGTATCCACTAGAACAATTTGGGAATGCCTTGTTCCTATAGACCACTGGACGGACACTTCATTGTATAGAGTGATAAACGTCTTCTATCTGTAATGAAATCACTGTACTGTAGTGACCCTTCCTGCTGCTTCTGTAGCTGCTTAGGTGTTGGTACCATTGATAGAAATGTCAGTGAATAGCCATGCCTGGATCCACCTGTGCAGAAGAAATCCAACTTCCCATCTGTATTCACATTAACAAAGAAGGAATATACATTTCATTTAAAATATTTTACATACCAGCTTTTATTGACAATGCATGTTTAATAAAAGGCTTGGACTTTAAACAATTACAACCCCATATACTTTGCTTGCTTCAGAAAATAGCCTCATAGAAATCTTTGGATCTGTATGGCATAAATGCAACCAGGAAAGCGTCGGATATAATCAAACACTGGGATCAAGGCAATAAAATCTTGGTAAATATGAACCTGTGTTAGGGGTGAGATGGGTATGTTCAGGTCATAGAGCCAAATAGAATAACTACACTTTGAAATAACCCTGTTTTTATATAATATTGTTATTTTGGTGCTATACATCAAACCAAAAAACCGATAGTTTGGGATGGAACTGAAACATAGACATTTGGTTCCGAAACAGGACCGGTCATCCAAGAGAATGTTGAGAGCAACGAAAGACAGCTCTTAGCTAAACTGTGTCCGTCCATGCCAGCTTTCTTAGTATCCGATCACATTCCAATGTATGTAACAAAGCCAAATGCAATGTTGTTTACGTGTGTGATCTGTGAATTAGTTTGGAGATATTTATGGTATTCAACTTGAAAGGCATTGTTTGCCCCGATACAGTGTATCATGAAAGGATGAGCTGTACATACCTCAGCAAGTTCAGACACCTACTCATTGCCTTACTACAAGGCATCTCAAGATCAAACTAGAACACAAAAGAGCACCAAGAGATATACAGCTCATTACAGGATAATTCCTTAACATGTTAAAGATCAGTAGAGCACAAAGACCCAAATGTCATATTAATGGAGACGCTGGCATTCCTTGACATGCAAAGCTTTGTAGTCTTCAGGTCCCTAGTCGCCAGACACACTTGGAGGTGTGAAAAGGTGCAGGGTGAGGTGTGAGTGAAAACATTGAAAATTTGAATACTTTGGAAAGTGACACATGAAATGTGGAATGCGATACATCATGTGACCTTAAGAAACTTACATGCACACTTGAGCCGGATTGAAAACCTATATGTTTTAAAGTTTGACTTATGGATGCTGGCTATGGCAACACTTTCACACACATTTTAAAGATTCATGCTGAAATATTTTTCCTTGTTACTTATTCTCCCTTATTCTCAGTAAATATCCCCACAGGACAGCAAAGAAAAAGATTTTCCTATTCTAGTCAATACAAAATAAACAAAGTTAGGCTTTAAAGCTAAACCTTGGCCAATCAGATAAATGCCTATCCATTGTTACTGGACAGCAAAAAGAGAAGCAGCACACTGATAAACTTACCTTTCTGTCACTTTGTTCTTGTCTAGACGTCTTGTGCTGCTTCTCTCCTCAATTCTGAGCTGTGCTGTACAGGCTGTACATTAGACAAGAGACTAATACCAAATTCAAGAACTGCTTGAATTCATAGATAAAAAAAAGATTGATCACGGGACTGCACTAGCATATAGAGCAATTCAGGGGGCTGCTTCTTCCACTGATTCCAGTGTAAAAAGCTTAAAAATGTAGGAAAAGGCCCTTTATTATAAAAGAAAAATGCTATGTAACCTTCATGTGCAGGAGTTGCAATATCCATGGGTGCCCAATGGCAGAAAATGATGTCTGGGTCCCTGGAAGTAACAGCGGCAGAGATGGTGGCGACAGAGGAGAGCACACTTAAAAGGTAAGCATGCCATATGCTGTGCAAACACTTACATGCACCATGCTTGCTGTCTATGTCACTATACAAATAAAAAGCTTACTGCATTTTTCAAGGTGTATATTTTCATTGTAAAGCATTAGTAAAGTACACTTTGGGTGCCATTAAAACAAAACTAAAAATAGGAACTCACTGGAATCCGCCTTCATTCAGGTGCAGAGGAAGCATCAGGAGATGCCATCTTCATCCGTCTTTCTTCTTCTGGCTATGTCACCCAATCTCACATTGTACAGGTGTAGGATTAAGTGATGTAGCCTGCTGTAAATAGGTAAAAAAGAGTGCTGATCTCACTGTGCATGTGTGAAATCGACATATTTTCTCATCCATGTAGGAAAAAGCCCGCTCTGCGCATGCCCGAGAGCAGCCAGAAGCCTCCTGGGATGTGTGACTTGGGTATCCCAGGAGGATCAGCACTCCCATTCTGTCTTTACCACTGTGGTGTTAAAGACAGAAGGTGAGGGGCTTCAAGAATATAAGTCAAAAGTAGGAGTGGGCACTTAGAGAGATTCTTTTCCTGTCCTAAGGACCCAAAAATGAAGTAAGGAGACTTCTCTACTCTTAAACGGTTAACCTCTTATACAGTAGGCACCCAACAGCTTTGCATTCTTTATTGCTCCTGCAGCCCTAGCAAGGCTGTGGCATGGGTTCTGCATCCAAGAACACATACCACAGCTCCGCCAGGGCCGCCGGAGCAATCATGAGAGCTGTCAGGAGAGTAGAGAAGAGCTCCACTGATTGAACCGCTCCGTGATTGGCTGAGAAAAGGGAAACCCTGATGGCGGCTCAAGCGTCATCAGGGTTTCCCTTTTCTCAGCCATTCAGCCTTTCAGTACTGGAGGTAAATGGGGACAAGGCTCCCAACTGAAGTCTAATGCTGAATGGATGAGAAAAGGAAATAACCTCGGTTAACCAGAAACTACACTTATCCGTAATCGGCAATTCCCCGTGGGTGCAAGATAACCAAGGTTCTACTGTATATTGTTTTGGTGACATTTTCAATGTTTTGAATTCTCCCTCGTTCTTTGCTTTGGTCACAGGGACTGAGGCTTTTTGTAGTTGGAAAGGATCTTTCACATACAGTGCCGTTCTGGTCTATGAAAGGGGGAAAGAGCGAGCAGCACCCCACTGCGCTCTCTCCCCTTCACTTGCATTGCTGTTGTTCGATGATCCGCCAGGATGGATCCATGAATCCCGTCAAACAGACGCCAGATTCTCGTCCGATACTAGGCCTGAATCGATAATTGGACGAGAATCATCTGATGTGTGTACGTACCTTTACAAACGATTAATTCTCACCAGAAAGAACAGAAATCAATAAAAACCTGAACAATGTTCCAATCCTATACAACTTTTCCAAAACTCAAAGATCTTGCCTTTCCATAAATTTTAAAATAAGTTAGTTACTAATACACCTGTGCATGCAATAGGGTACAATACCAATACACTATATCTAAAAATACATATAAAGAACCATTATAACACAACAAGCATTTCTGAATGAACAAAGTGATTTGATTTCATGGTTATCTCCCCAATAATTATTATTTAAAACAATGCTATTAAAGCAATAAAAGCATGCGAGGAACGGGACGATATATATTACAAACTGCACATTATAATTACACCGCTGATGAATTTACTGACATGCAAAATGACATTGCTTGCTTGCAACACACTTCAAGGAGCTTGTCGTTATGAGTAATAGCTCAGGTATATTGCCCGGGGGAAACAGGAATTCCATTATCCTAAAAATAGATCAAAGCCGACTCGCTTTTAATGATTTCATGTTTATGATTTTAATGCACGGTTTCACTGTTAGCTGATTATCTTGTGGTTAGATTAAAATACTTTTCATTAACATGACTTTTTTTTTATTTTGTTTTTCTTTATTGCCTGAATTTAATTGGGCCATGTATTTCTTTATCACTGGCTAGGGAATTACAACAACAAGCAGCTAATCTTGTTCTTTGAGATCTTGCAGTGATGAGATGATATCTGCTTTCTTGTTAATAGGAATTCACTGTACAGGTTTTTTTTTTGTTTTATTTTTCACAATCCGCCAGCAGACACAGACGTCAGGTGGATCTGTCACTGGGGATTTATGGTTTATCATGAGGACAAAAGCTACTGTATGTTTTGGTTTTAGGGTGCATTTAAATTTGTAGCCAATCGGAGCCTTGGAACAATTGTAGGGTGGGAATGGTAAGATGAGAAGGCTTCAGCAAATTTTATTTGCTGCAGCTGAACAGGCAAAGAGTTGATGAATTATAGGACAGCGGTTCTCACACTTTTGTTTGCCAGTACAGAAACTTTGCACAGGTAAAGCATTGAAGATAACCAGTCACAGGTGCAAGATTCTGAATATTCATTCTTAAAGCAAAACTAAATGCAAAAAATAAAGAATTGCAGCCAGGTAGGTCCTTTATTGCAAAAGGGACAGGTAGTGTCCGCTCTGCAATAAAATAAACCTGCCCAATAGCATTTTTAAATAAATTTTAAAATACACTTACCTGTCCCAGTTGGTGCAATCTTCTTCTCTTCCTAGTTTTCCTGATGCTAGTGCATTTAGTCCCGGGGTCCTTGGCATATCCTGGGCATCATATGCAGCATTTTCTTTTATTTAAAAAAGATAGTGAATGGGCAGGTAAGTACGTTTTATTACAGAAGGAGCATCGCCTGTCTTTCTGCAATAAAGTCCTGCCTGTTCGCAAATGTTGCAAGCAGAACTATAGCTCTCCTTTAAATTCCACCTATTTTGGGCTATTTTAGACCCACAGTGAGCTACAGTCTAATTGTTGTCCCAACTGATTTAAGTGAATGAGAAAGGTTTGGAACCATTTTATGCATGCAAATGGGGCTTTAAAACGGTATAAAGTTTTTATTTTTCTGTCTGTGTCCTATTGAGATTCTCCTTTACACCCTGTCCTGGACACACCATGGAATCTCTACCAAGTAAGGGGACTACCCCCTTGCCAAAAAAACAGGGGTTCTTCTTTAAATAGTTATCCCTAGTTATCCCTAAGTTTTGTACTCCCAAAAACTGTTGTTGGCCCAGCTGTAAGTTACTGTTTTTTTAATGTTTCCTCTTTAACATAAAAATATTCAGCTACAATACTCACCTTCTTTCAGATGCCACCCCTTCAATAATAACGTTCTGCCACTAGATGTCCTCAGTGTCATTCAACCCAGAAGACTGAGGACTGACAATGTGAGTGTCAGAGTACAGGGTGTCATGAACCTGCCTTCCGAGGGGTCAATACCACAGTGACCTGTACTCAATGGGCCTAAATTATTTAGGACTGGAGAAGAAAAAATATCATGGGTAAACCTGGGTAATCAGGTTGGCAGGCTGAAAATGTTTGCCAACTAATAGCAAATTATTTTTTTAAATCTATTTTTATTAAGGAATGTTTCAATAACTAACAATATTAACAATGTAGTAATCAAGGTTACAGCAAAAAAGTTAACACAGAAAATACAAATATTCAAATAAACGTATAAAAAACTGAAAAGACAGGCATGTGAATATGGACATGAAAAATATGGAAGAAATAAAATTTTGTTACCAATGTCAGCAGTTTCCAAATGTCATCCCAAGGTATACCAAGGGGTATGTTCAAAGGTATTTATAATCTAACGCTTTATTGAATGAGACAATGGGCCTGATTCATCAAAGCTCTCCAAAGCTGGACAGGATACACTTTCATCAGTGAAGCTGAGTGATCCAGTAAACCTGGAATGGACTTCCTAAAAGTCATTAGCTATTTAGTAGCAAATGTTTTTAATCATTTACCAAATCCATTTCTGGATTGCTGGATCACCCAGCTTCACTGATGAGCGTGTATTCTCTCCAGCTTTGGAGAGCTTTAATAAATCCAGGCTTGAGTCTCTATGTAGGATTCCCATGTTTCAGAAAATCTCGCAACCTTAGTTTCTTTATCCAGAGATGTTTCAATCTAGGCCATGTTCTAATTTCTCCTTAAAAAGTCTGAGTGTCGGTGGAGGTGAGTCTAACCATTTATGTAAGCAAATTATTTTTAAAAAATTCACTCCAGTGAGGCTGGATCACCCAGGTTCTCCCATGATAGTCTATCTTCACCAGTCTTGGAGAGCTTTAATAAATCGGGCCCAAAGTGTAATAATTTAGAGAGAGGCGCTGATGTCAGCACAGTAAAAGGTAAGTATTTAGGCCTTCGGGGGGTGTTTTAAAAGCTGGTCCAGGAACTCAAATTTGGGTTTTAGATGCCTTCTCCTAAATTCCCCTCACCCACCATATTCTAAATGACAGAGGTGCAAAGCTGGCTTAAACATTTCACACATAAGAAACAGAAATCACATTTGTTCCCCGTTTTTTAGCAGCAAAGCTCTCCCTGTTTAATAATTAAGCAAGACAAGTGACTTCATTACTAAACAAGTGGAGTGTAGGCGCTCAGGAAACTCCAGCCATTACATCATGATGTTGAAGCCATGTCTTCTGCCTGAGCCCTGGATTCCATTGAGAAAGATACAAATAAATATTATACTTGGCTTGCAATCTTTCATTACTAATTCATTCAATGTTTTCTCTGAAAATAATGTTCTAGAATGTGAAGATGACTGACAGCTC
This sequence comes from Pyxicephalus adspersus, assembly GCF_032062135.1. Taxonomy (NCBI): domain Eukaryota; kingdom Metazoa; phylum Chordata; class Amphibia; order Anura; family Pyxicephalidae; genus Pyxicephalus; species Pyxicephalus adspersus. The sequence goes on from NC_092862.1 coordinate 138,836,392, forward strand.
GTGTGGAGAACCTTACGTCCTGCGATTCTTTGGTAGAAGCTATGAGGACTGCAATACAGCTACATTCATAACATACAGATTAATATTTCTTTCTATCCTTAAGGTGATTGTAGTCGTATTAGTACAAGAAAGGAGTGCTGTCCGTGATACTTTAATGTTTCTCTACACAATTATATTTTAAGGACAAGATTTTGTGGGTCTACCCACTGCTTCTCTGGTCCAAGCAATACTGACAAAAGTTTGCTGAATGTCAAATGATCATTAAAATGCAAAAAGAAAACCATATAAGAAAATAAACTGAAAAAGTTACCTAGGTACAAACAATGAATAAAATCATTGGAAAAGAATAATTACCGTCACATCATCAGATAATCATTTGTAGTGTATGCTGCTTCCCCCACCTTCTAGATTGTAAGCTCTTCTGGGCAGGGTCCTCTCCTACTTCTGTGTCACTGTCTGTCATTTGCAACTCCTATTTATGTACAGCGCTGCATAATATGTTGGGGTTATATAAATACTAATTACTAATAACAATAATATTATTAATATTCATTTGTAAACAACAAACTACCGAAAGATATTGATGAACTATAAATCTGGTTAACAACGAACAATCATCCTAGGACAGGGGTCAGCAACCTTTACTATCAAAAGAGCCATTTTGCCTCCTCTTCCACTAAAGAAAAATAGTCTGGAGCCGCAAAACATAACACAGTTTATAAACTTTTAAAAGTTTTATTATTTTTTTAATTTTACCTGTTACAACAAGTGTGCATGTGTAAGCCTACTTTGAACGGCTTCTTCTTCCCGGAGAGGACACCCGACGCTGGAACACGACGATGGATGATCGCAGCGGGACCAGGTAAGTGATCGATAAACCCCAACTTTTCTCACTGTATTTTCATACAGTGAGAAAAGTTTGGGTTTATCGATAATTGTAACTTTTTGAAGCCCGTACCAAGGTCGGGCTTATCGCTCAGGTGGTTAATAATAATAATAAACCATATTTATACAGTGCAACGTATTACAGAGAGCTGTACATTAAATAGGGGTTGCAAATGACAGACAGATACACACAATGAGACAGGAAGAGGAGAGGACCCAGCGCAGGGGAGCTTACAATCTAAAAAACTAGCATGTGCAACTCCTATTTAATGTACAGTGCTGCATAATATGTTGGCGCTATATAAATACTATATACTAATAACAAAATCTAGTTTACAAGGAACAATCATCCTAGGAGATTCGATCATGAGATGATCTGTTGGTATCTATATTATTATTATTAATATTTTTATTATTAATATTAATAAACAGTATTTATATAGTGCCAACATATTACGCAGCGCTGTACATTAAATATGAGTTTCAAATGACAGACGAATACAGACACAGTAACACAGGAAGAGGAGAGGACCCTGCCCCGTAGAGCTTACATTCTAAAAGCTAGCATGTGCAACCCCTATTTAATGTACAGCGCTGTGTAATATGTTGGCGCTATATAAATACTGTTTATTAATAAAAATATAATATTAATAATAATGTGGGACGATTGGGTGCATAAGCATGCATATGTGTGATTTACGAACAGTCATTTGTTACACCAAAACATTACAAGGACATAAATCATTAGCCAGTAGCCCAGTATTCCCCTCCAGAGCTGTCATTTCTGGGAGAGATTCAGTCCAGCAGCCAATGTTTACACCAGACTCTGCGTTTCTTAGGAAATTAATGTTGCTCATTCTGTTCTTCATATAACAAATACACCATTGCTAGGGCTGATATTTTTCTATTTTGTGAAATTATAGAGGCGTATTGCTGAAAGTAAGCTTTGCAGTGTTCTGTGTGAATGTTCATGTTGCAAATGTCCTACCATTTGTATACACATTCTGTTATTCAGCTACTCAAATATGTCTTTTCCTCCACACCACTTCTGCAATCTTTTACCAATCACACCCTCTGGGCCTAATTTATTAAAGCTGGAGAAGATACATTTTCCACAGTGAAGCTGGGTGATCCATCAGACCTGGAATGGATCTGGTCCAGGTATGAAAACAATTGCTAACAAATAGCAAATTACTTTTAAGAAATCCATTCTAGGTTTTCAAACAGCCTATTGTTTGATAATTGTTAACAAAAAAAGTGCACAACGACTGACCAACGATGCCGACGAATGAGGATTGTCGCTGGAACCAAATGAGCGTCCCGGCGGATCTAATTGAACGACGATCGTTCACTATCTATTGTGTGTACGATCGTTCAGTGATCGTGGATTGTTCTGCAGTACACTTTCTCCTGTACATGTCACTTCCTGCATCGTTCAAACAGTCGTATCTAGCGTGTGTACATTATTGGTGGATTATATTTGAACAATCGTATCATTTCAGCATATACAGAATTGTGCACAATACGATCCTTCAAAATTATTGTGCATATTTGTTAGTCGTTCGTTTTCTAACGATAATTATTGCAAGTGTGTACCTAGCTTTCTGCATATCTGTGGGACATCACTTCTCACAATGACCATTCCATAGAAGAAATGAATAATTTATTTCATTAGGGAAACTTTAAAAATACTTAGAAGAAGTAAATCCTTGATGTGCGAATGAGAATTCTTTTTGACATAATGGACTCAATGACCATTTTTTATGACCACCTCTTTGACTCCATCCCTGGGCTCACTTCTCTGCCCCTTATCTAACTTTCCTACTTTTATGTTCCTGTGTTGTTTTTTTTGGTTTGTTTATTTTTTTTATTGCCTTTTTCAATTTACTATTTTAGTTAAAGTGAACCTAAACTCAACATTTTTACTTTACATAAAAGAGAAGACAACCTTTATTTGTAAAGTAAAAATGGTAATATTTATTTCTTTTTTTAAAAAAAGGTGAAGCACCTTCCCTTTCTGTCTTGATCGCTGCGGCGAGGAAGACTGAATGGGAGCGCAGAGCCGGGATACCTACGTCACACATTCCGGGAGGCTCTGGCTGCTCCTTAGGGGTATTTTTTTCAATAAGGGAAAAGAGATGTTGATCTCAGGCATGCGCAGTGAGATCATCTCTCTGTTTTTCACCCTTAACAGCGAGCTACATTACCTAATCTTGCACCTGCACAGTGTGAGTTTGGCTGATGTAGTAAGAAGATTAAAGATAGCAGCACCCGGTGCGTCCTCAGCAACATGACAAAGAAGATTTCCAGGATGACGTAGGTCCTGATCGAGGGAAGATCCAGCGCCATTGGGGGATCTGCAGGATTGAAGGTAGATGTTTTTATTTTCACTTTAGTTCTGCTTTAACAAATCATTTCACATTCTTTTAATCCTTTGGCCCTGATTTAATAAAGCTCCCCAAGGCTGGAGAGAATACGCTTTCATCAGTGAAGCTTGGTGATTCAGCAAACCTGGAATGGAGTTCTTCAAACTCATTTTCTATTTCCTATATTTACTATGCAAATGTTTTTAATCTTGGACCAGATCCATTGCAGGTTTGCTGGATCACCCAGCTTCACTGATGAAAGTGTATTCTCTCCAGCCTTGGGGAGCTTTAATAAATCAGTCCCTTTGTATGTCAGAGCTGCTTAGACCAGAGAAGAAGTTGGGATAGATCCACCAAAGCTTGTCCTGAAAATGTAACTTTTAGTGCAAACAAAAAAGTATCAATGTACTAAATGTATTACCTCTGTACATGAACATTTACTTTAACATGTACTTATTTCTTTATATCTTTACATCAGAAACCAGCAAAGAAGTCTACAATTCCATAAATGAAAGTGAGCTGAATGATGTGCACATCTGATTTGTTTCCTTTGGTTTACCAAAAAATCATTCAAAGAGCACCTGCCTGCAACAATGAACAAGCCTGCAACACAGGGGGTCTGGGTAGAACACCAATTAGGGATAATATCAGCTTAGAGGTCTCTCATGCTTCCTTAACTTTCTTTCTATTGATTCAATTTCCTCCCACAACCCAAAAACATGTTAGTGGTGTAAATGGCTTTCTCAAAGATTGGTCTTGTGTGTGTGTTAGGGGCATTTATCTAGCCATACCCTTCAATATTTTAGACAGTGTAATAGATGAAAACATCAAAATTAGGTAAAACAAAATGCTTTCTGTCAATATTTGGGGGAAAGTCAATCAAAAATTCACCATGCAATATTTTTTTCTGTTCTGTTGCATTTTGTGTCCTGATCAATTTTCAGTTCATCACAATTACCTCGCTCAGTCACAGTTAACCAGTAAATGATGTCCAGCTGAACAACCATTGCAGACAATTTTTCCATTTATATACAATGGTGAAATCAATTGTAGTAGAGATTGATTATACAAATGAATGGTACTTTGGATACTTGTAGTAGATCACAAAGGATCAATATGTTGATCATTATACTGATTGAAAATAACATTCAGAGAAAATTGCATTGTATAGCTTTAGAGTTTAATGCGCCTGTTAACTATTGATTATCAATGCCCAGATGTCCAGAAAACATTTAGCAATGCCCAGGTGACCAGATTAAGTTGATGATAACTTTATGAATACATTTCCATAGAAGTGCCCTCTTCTTTTCCTTTCTGCAATGATTTCTCTTACCTGTCTGTTCAGTCCGGGATTCTGGAATTATAGCTGAGCTGAATATGCCCAGCGTCAGCTTTGGTTGCCAGGAGAGCCAACATTCCCAGCTTCCTCTGTGCATGCCGGGAATAAATGCACGCACTTATTCTTATTTTACTTTCATCTTCCACTTGCAGCACCTATGGAGCATAATGTCATCTTCTCATGGGATAAATACTCTACCAGTCACAATTTGCATGCTCCGTCACATATCATAGTCAAACAGTAAATAATATCCAGTTCAACATGGAAAGAAAAAGGTAAAAATAGGTAAGAAGACAATTTCCCTTGCCTGTTTGGAAATATTAAAGTTAACACACATTTCCTCGTTTATGGGCACCTCACTCATGGAGGCTGATTTATTAAAGCTGGAGAGGATATACTTTCACCAGTGAAGCTGGGTGATCTAGCAAACCTGGAATGGATTTCTTCAAAGTCATTTGCTATTTGCCTCCCTGGCGATATGATAATTTGAACATTTTTCAATGTCAAATTGGTAAAAAATACTTCTATTTTTAAATTTCACACCAGTCTTGCCACCCCAGACGCACACACACCACCCGCACACTCGCCATCTGCATCCTCTAGCCTCGCGTCTTCAATGGTCACACGCTGGGATGCGAGGCTAGGGGAGGCAGATGTCGGACATCGCCAACAGGACGCTGATGTCAGCCGGGCTTCACCAAGTGGACCTAGATGCTTGGGGCGGCATCGCTGGAGGACGCCGTGGGCTTGTGAGGACCAGGTAAGTATTCCTCGAGTGTGGCCCAGGGTTACTATTTTCTATAAATATAATGAAATATATGAAATAAATTTCACCCAAAGCCACACTGGGGAATACCGCCAGGGGGGCTAGCATTTTTTTTTCAATCCTGGACCAGATCGTTTTATTATTTAGTTCCACTTTATGGAAACGTTACTGAACGCAAAAGCCTATAGAGTTCATGGGGGATAATGTAACTATAGCAAAGCATTCTACCAATCATGGAATGGCCATGAATCTAGTAATAGTCAGGAGTGCAGAGGAAGTTATCAGCTCACAAGAATATTAGCAGCAAAGACTTCTTTATGCACCTTTTAAACAGATAACAAAACATTTTAATTGTACATTTAACAGATCATTTAAGCGAACAAATAAGAGAAGTTGTTCGGGTTTACACCTAAATTACATATCCTAAATGCTAAGGTGTCACAACCCTTTTAACCTCGTGCTTTGTCTTGTCACAAAACCCTGAGCTGACTTGTTTTTTTTCTAACGTAAGTATTCCTCTTTTTTTTCTTGTATACATAAATTATAGTAAAGCATGGAGACATTATCAGCTGTTCTTAATGGGTTCATGTCAAACTGACAATGAGAACAGGTTAAGTTGCTGAGTTTCTCTTGGAGAAGTGACTCTTCATTTGATTAATTTAATGAAAAGTGAAGCTGTAGGAACGGTGCATTGAGAGCTCTGAAATTTTAAATAGATCTTTGGATAGGATCAAATCACTGGTGAGAGGACACTTGATTTTACAGGAGGTATTAGGTGTTTTATTTCCCTTAAGATATCTTTATATTCATGTAGGGGGAAAAAAAATCAAGGGAGTGTAAAATGTGTGCTACTGATTAGAGAGTTCTGGTTGTCATGTCCTCCAGCATTGATCAATGCATTGGCTGGAGTGTGTGCAGACACACAGGGGGCATCGCCTCCCTAGTTTTGGGGACTGCACCATTTTCTTCATTCGGACTCAAGCCGAATGTTTAAAAAAAGTTAAACTGGAGTTGTATTAAATGTGGGACCTGAAAGGGAAATTCAATTCACACTTTAGGCCCCACCACAGCTATTACTTAATTCTTCAACAAAATCATTTATTAACGAGTTTATTATATTTGACAATGTTTTGAGTTTTACAGTGGGGTAACTAAAAAGTAAGAACTATGAATTATCAATCACTAATAAAGGCTTCCACACTCATAACCTCTTCCCATGCACACTTCCAAGACTTTGCTAAGGCTAGCCAATTCTCTGGAATGGTCTTCCTCTTTCTATTCAGCTTGCTCCTACATTCTGCTCATTTAAAGGAGCCCTTTAAAGCCATCTTTTCAAATTGCCTATCCGCCTTTTGTCTCTTAAACTTTCACTACTTACCCACCAATCCATATCTTCCCTACTACTGTATGCTACTTCCCACTTCTCCTAGATTGTAAGCTCTTCAGGACAGTGTCCTCTCCTCCTCCTGTGTCTGTCATTTGCAGCCCATATTTATTGTACAGCGCTGTGTATTATGTTGGCACCTACAGTTTGTTAATATTATTAATCATAACAATAATGATAACCAACTACAAAAAAAAAGCAAATACGGAAATAGGCAGCAACACTATTTATTTACATTGTAGTTTTCATTTGCATTAAATTATATGTACAGTGGCAACAATTTACTGAAAATGTTTTTCTTAATCCTGTTCACACGTGACAATGCTTATTCCTTATCAATAAATAGTCTGTTGGCACAGTTTACATCTGTTGAGTCTCGTATTGTAGTCTTGTGATGTCATCAATAGCAAAGCTTCTATCCTTCTTCTGCTTTACAGCTGAGCATCATTTAAAAGAACACATTCCCGGTATCCCTATATGCTTTTCTTTCTTTGCTTTTTTTTATTAAGCATGCTAAAGATTTGCAGAATGCTGGCTGCTGGCTACTATGCTACTATGCTACCATGCAATGCTAAAGGGTGCTTGGGATGTGATCTTTCATACACAATAACATGGGGGAGTGGTGGGTGGAAGGCTGGGATATGGAAGTTACTTGCAGGGGTTCCAGATAGAAAGGGACATAGTGCATAGCCCTGGCCACCACAACCTTTAGGTCAGTGTTTCTCAAGAGGTTGCTGGGGGTTCCTTGTGCAATGAGCAGTTTGTACCTCTTAGGTCAGTTATAACTGACTCCAATGATCTTTTAGGCTATCTGTAAGGGTGACATTCTTCCCACTGGCCAGCAATGTAGGAGACATTCTTCCTACCGACCCCCACACTAATATACTGTGGGCTTTGGATATAGTAATTATAGCCGAGGTTCCATGAAGACCTGAAAATTATTTCAAGGCTTTCCCCATGTTAAAAACATTTAGAAAGTCTACTTTAGTTTTACAAGAAAAAGTGACAAATAGGAAATTCAATAAACATTTTATTAATAATCATGAAGATACATTTGGGCTCTCTTATTGTACACAATGCTTGAGTTGTTGCATATAGGATCGAACATTAAGACATCCAGAACTGTACAGTAACCTAAGGCTGGCCCTGATTTAGGGTTCATTCCCTTTCTGAAAACAATTTCTAAAATGTTCATTCTTCTTATAAGTGTGAGGTATATGTGTATCATTATCATCATCATGTTTCCTGCATTCCTTTCATAGTTTCATAGGTACATAGTTAGTCAGGCAGACGTCTGCATCCATAGCACTTTATACCTGTAAGCAATCAGAAATTCCCTTTGTCTTATAAATATTATTAGTCAGTTAGATTTTGTTTTTTACATGAATACATTTTTGCATGCTTTTGGATACCATTAAGAGCGAATGGCAACCAAGTGCACCAATGAATGTCATGTACGTTGCCGCATGTTGTATTAACAGGCACGTAAGGTATGTTTTCCCTAGACATTATTTGTAAGGTGCCCTAACTGTAAAGAAGCCTTTCTGTACATGGATTATAAATTCAGATTAAAACTCAGTTTTTATGATTTCCTTTTATGCTGATGATTAGGACAATCACGTTGAAGGCTCCAGCAGTAGTCTGCCATCATGTGTCTATGCCATCTGCCCTGATACCTTTCTTCCATCACCTTTATATCTTGATGGAACCTCTCCTCTTGTTCTCACTGAAATCACCAAGGTTTTCTGGAACTTTTTACAAATGGCTATGGAGATAGTGTACTTTTATGTTCATAGTAGCACCCAAATTTTTAAAGTTTAAGAGCAAGTTTTTTTTACCAGTTCTTCATAATTTTGTGCCTTATGGTTACCCAAGAAGTTCTAGAGAACCATGACATAGCTGTGCCAGGCAGAATCTTCAGTATCAGTCATGTAACATTTTTCAGTTTCCGAGTCTGGGGTCCATCAAAGATTCCTGCTTTTAATTTTTCAGTACTCAATGCAGGGAAGAATCTACAAATGTTTTTGAAATTATCACCGTCCTTGTTCAGAGTTCTAACAAAATGCTTCATTAATCCCAACTTTATGTGTAGTGAAGGGAGAATGAATTTTTCTTTGTCAACCATTGGCTCGTTAATGATGTTGGCTGATCCTTTTTTTATGTTTTCCCTTGGAGGCCATGTCACAATTTTCCAGTGATCCTGCTTTGCTCTAATATCCCACAAGCAGATGAAACATGGGTACTTTGTGTATTCACTTTGCTGTCCATGTAGGAAGTTCACCATTTTAAAATCAACACATATGGACCATTGGTGTTCATGATATCAAAGCTTTTGTAAGACCATTTGGATATTTTCATATTCTTCTTTAAATTTTTTTTTGTGACTTTGTTATTCACTTCCACTCCTAGCTCCTGGATTACATTCCAAACCGCGTATATCCTCCATGTCGGGTACAGGAATATCAGGGAGTGTACTGAACACTGGTATGGGAACATCAGCACCATGTGGCACAGGTCATCTTGTTGATTCCAAACCAGGGTACTACCACTTGGTTTTCTTGTAACCATTGAAATGTTTTACATTCACAGCACAAAAATAACAATCATTATGATGTATGGCTCACGCCATACCATAGGTACACCAAATTTCAAATGTTTCCATTTTTCCACTGACATGGACACTGACGTAGACAAGTTTTGCATTACATATGGGGAGCCCAATACTTATCTTGGTCCCCCAGTTTATTACCAAAATATGCAAGATATGCTTGTTTCACAAATTCTGTAATGTTTGTTCTCTGTTTTTGCTGAGAATATTCACCACAAATGTAGCAAAATACATTAGGGTCATTTAAACAACTTCTGTAACAAATCATATTTCTGTAAAAAAAGAAAATGTATGAATAAAAAGAAGGCAAATTAAAGTTTCATGAAAATAATGCTAAATTTAATATATAAAATGCAAAACATCGGTGTAAATAAAGAATTATAATAAAATGCTGTATTAACATTTGTTGTTGGTAAAACCATCTATTTCAATTCCTGTATCACAAGAACTAGAGCCAATTCAATAAAACTAATGCCATTTCTGGATTCAGCATACCTGAAATACACTAAATATATTAAAACAAAAAAACGTGGCAAACATTTATTTTTTTGGTTAGCTTTGTAATGAATGGAAATATTGGATGAAGTGTTTGTTTATTGTGGATACAAATGTATAAACTTTGTTGAATCATCCTTGTTGAAGCATGCACAGCTGATTTTTTGTTTTAATTTCTAACAATACAAAAACAGCATGTTGGGGATAATAGTAACATTATAACATAGGTGAGTGAATTGTGTTTTATAAAGGGGTTGCACTTTGGCTTAATTCACATAAGTGGTAAAAATTTGCAGCATTTACTGCTCCTGGCAACTGCTAGGGGTCCAGGTGTGGTAACAAGCGGTAGCGGAAGTGGCTGCAAAAGCCTAGTAAAGTGCTAACATTTTGAAATTGAAACTGCTAGAAAAAAACACTTGCATTAGCAGTGACAAGCGGTTACAATTCAAGTATACGGTGATGGCTCAGGCAGCAAACTGCCCTTGGATACTGGATACAGCACCTGAACAAAAACAAATGCCCAAAAAGAACAAAAACAAAAAAGAAACGATTGGTTCCAGTGTTAACTATTTTTGTGCATTTTGTTTTTTGTGGTTTGAAACTGTCAGCAAAAATGTGAACTAAGCCTTTTACTTAGAAAGTTTAAGGCTTTTAGATATTCATAAAACCACAAAAAGGTTTGCAGAGATTTTGTAAACCCAACACAAAGAATCTAAGGAAATTAGAGCAAAAACCTTGTGTTTATACCATATATGACTGATGCATAAACTGTGGCACAAGGTCCACACTTGGCCCCTTGCTACTTACTGCGCAGCCTTCTGCAGATTTCAGTAGTCAATTGATTGGTCTCTAATTTTCAAAGGAAGACAGTGATCATGTAATATGTTCCAATTCCCTTCACCTGCATTAGGTTTTCTATCTCCAACAACATCTGTAGCATATTTAAAGCTTCTAGCAGATATGTTTAGTATAAAATATAATAATTATTTTATGTGTGGGCTTTAGTGCAATTAAGGGCCATAGTGAAGTACCCCTGGCCTTTCCTCAAAAGTTGGTAATTATATGCACATCACATATATCAGTGTTACATTGTATACAACTTGTTAGAGTTTTATGTTGTATAACATGTATGTGGAATTGTGCTTCAGCTCTTGACTTGGAATATCTATATTGCTTTTTTAGTCTGTCTATCAAAGGCTTTACAATTTTTTTACAATTTTTAATCATTCTTACCCACATGCACCCTCCTCACTCAAACACAGCATCACAAACCATAAACACTATTTTACAGCTCAAGGAACAAGAACGGGTCTTGTTAAAAAAAACTTTTACAAAGATGTTAGCCTTTAGATCTTTCAAACACAGCTTTTAAAATTGAGTGCAAATGAGCTCTGTCTGACCCGAAATGAAAACTTACAATCTTCCTATAATACATTTTAATGAATAGTAAGGATTATAAACAAGTTTGTAATGTACTACTTGGTTTATTTTTATTTTGTAATGCTTGTATTGGTAAATTGTCTGCTAGGACGAGTAGGTAAAAATACAAAATTAAAGTTTAGTACTTTTATGTAAATTGGGTATACAAACTTACATAGTATCATATATTTTTTTCATTTTAAGTGCATGCAAGCTAAGTAATATCAATGTGTCTATTTTTTTTACATATGACAGGGATCTCAGTACTTTAGGATGCCTCCATCTACTTTTGGATGGATGTATCTTTATTCAGGCATTACCCAGGGTCATCATCTCCCTATTGGACTGAAATGATGTCTCAGGGATTACCATCATAGATCAATCCCTGCCTATCATCTCAGCTTGCTACAAAGTTACACATTTTTGCCTTTTTGATCATAGGAGGAAACTAAGATTGAGATTGAGCCACTGCTTCCTTCTGCCTGCAGCAGATTGATTACATCATTTTAGCCATACATGGAAATACATAGATTTTTAGAAAAATTCTTGTATGGTTGTTTTATTGTTAATATTCTATATTGGCATATGTAAGAAATAGAGGGAAGCATAATAAATAAATCTGCGTTTCATTGAATCTAGTCATATCTGTCAAGAAATCTAATCATATTAGATTTTTTAAAAAGGTTTATTTTTAAATGATTATTTGTGATGAAAAAAATCACTAGTTTCCATAGCCAATTTTAGATTGCAGCATAAGGGAATTTTGAATCTGTATTTCACTTGTGTTTACATTTTATGTCAAAACAGAAAAAAAATTGTTTGCTTATAACCGGAAATATTTCTTGTGATTTCACTTGGTTAACAGTCACAATATGAGAAAACAATGCAAATTTTATTACCAACAATAGGAAAAAATGCCTGTGTCCAAATTTGAAATTTGAGCTTGGATAGCCCAAAATCTAAGTTCAGGTCCAAGGTTGGAATAGGTCAAATCTGAAGCAAATTCTGCCGTAATTGGAACTATCTATTACTATTGAGTAGATGTCCCATCTGCAATAAAATAAACTTAGCTGCTTGTTCCCAATGTATTCTTCAGTGTATAATGAGCTGTGCATGCGCAGCTAAGTATACAACCCTGCCTCTTGGGAATAAATGAACTCCTGTATGGATGCACAGGATTTGAGTTTTCAGACCTGCTCCATCAAGATGTCCAAAGATCCTGAATGCAGAGGAGAATGGGGTAAAGATGCCACTGTCTGTGATAGACCAAAGACAGGTGAGTTTATATTAACGTATTTATGCACCAAAAAATTATCTTTTTCTAATTGAATCCAATATGAAATATGTGTACATTTGGGTGAAAGTTTGGTGAATCCTGGTGAAAACACTTATAAAAAGACCCTCATTTTATAAGATCAACAAAAGGCTGGTTTTAAGGTGATTTCAGAAAACATGAAAATGGTAGCTTCGTAAGGAACTCAGTATTGCCAAAATCTGCTTCTCCCTAATGCTGATAAAGGCATATTATTATTATTAATAAACAGGATTTATATAGCGCCAACATATTACGCAGCACTGTACAATAAACAGGGGGTTGCAAATGAGAGACAATTCCAGACAGTGACACAGGAGGAGAGGACCCTGCTCAGAAGAGCTTACAATCTAGGAGATATTATGCACTGATCAACATTTATTCTGTCCAAATAAAGTTTTTTTACAATATTTATTTTTTGGCTATTTTTTATTTAAAGTGGATACCTACTGAAATACAAATCACTTGAACGAAAAAGAGATCTCCATCTCCTTGGTTTTTATACCAGGAAAAAAGGTACATTGGGGACAGCTTTAGTTTTTAGAAGAGGATAGCAACAAACACTTTATTTCTTTTTACACACACAGCTATTTTTCTTCCTACAAAAGGCCATCATAATTTGTTTATATTGAACAGATACACTGTTCATTCTTTCTTTTTTTCTTAGATAAAATCTCTGAAGATTTTTTTTTGTTTGTTTACAGGCACCGGATATGTATTTTTTTTATATTTCTTTGTATAATGATCGAAAGTGCAATTTCCAGTATAGAATTCAAGCAGAAAAAAGGTTTTATCTCAGTGAAATAATATTTATAATATTGCTTTACAGCAATTCAGAGAGGGTGTATGCAAAAATAATAAATATAATTTCGAGAGTGGATTATAAAGTGTACCATAAAGTCTTTTTTTTCTCTCTTTTACACTGAATAAATATCTAGATTCCTATTTTTGCTTAAATGCATCTGAATGTTATTGAAAGGAGATAATAGTTTTCCTTTGCTTTGAAAAGTACACCCTTACATGCCTCTGCTGGCAGCTGCTCAGCGTCTTTACATTCTTCATTCTTTAAAAACGACTGGCATATGTAGAGAGAGGAAGAAGTGAAATGATGTTTAATGTTATGAGATGTAACAACATAAAACCAGCTAAAAATATATAAATGTGTATATATATATATATATATATATATATATATAAAAATATATATATATATATATATATATAATAATTCCCAGACATTGATAGCATTGCCCAAACTTATCTTTTTATTATTATTAATATTACCAACCAATACCAATAAAAATTATAAATTATAATTGTTAAATATATTTTTTCCACATAAATCTTCATTAGATTGGGGTGTTCCTAATATACAGTGCTGGTATATCACACGCAGCCACACAGAAAGCAGTTTGAGGAATACTAAAGGAATTTCTGTTTACTGTAGCAATATTATTGTATATACTCGAATATAAACAACTCTAAATAAAAGATGAGGATCTATTTTTTCCTAATAAAATACAAAAAATGCCTTGACTCAAGTATAAACCTAGGACACAAAATCCAGCCATCAATGCTAACTTTCAAAACAAAATTCAATAGAAATGCCAATAAAATTATTAAATTAAATCAATCCATGTTTGTTTTTTTAACTTTTATTTAAAAAAGGAAAAATTTCAATCACATGGTAGTTGATTTATAAACCAGCAAATTTGTTATTTACTGAAACATTTCTTGGTGGAGAATCTTCCAGGGAATGTTTTATTGAATGTAAGAGACTGTGGAGGATCTTCCAGGGAATGTTTCCCTGAAAGTCAGATTCACTGCTTTATATTTAGACCCCATTGACCCAGTCTGTATATCTTTTCCCCTCTTTTTACAGGTCAAAGTATTGTGAACTGATATATGGACTTATTATGTGCTACTATATTACATTTTATTTTGTGCTTTTTTGATGGCCACCAGTAGATAATTCTGTGTTCTAATGTGAAGTGTGTAACAAACTCATGCCTCTAATGGAAAGTTTGTTGCACACCTTAAATGAAGAGGGATCAACATCTACTGATGGGACCTGAGTATAACCCAATATTGTTTTTCTAATAGCAATTAAAAGAAAAATATGTAGGTTTTTATTTGAGTATACATGGCATTTCTTTGACAACTTTAACATACATCACAGGTCCTTGTACAACATCATACGGATGTTCAACAATTGTTGCTGGAAACTATTACTAATGATCATTTCAAATGTCAGTCGAATAACCTTGTGCTGTACAGACAGCGCTGTGATTCTTTATGGAGAAGAGGAGAGACCTGATGCATCCTGCATCAGGTTGCAAGGGTTGCAATGGGATGTGATATGCAACCAGTAGATCAAACTGTTTTTATTTATCATGTTTGAAAACAAACTCAAGTTCACTTATTTAACTTCTACCCATCAGTCTCATTTTATCCTAAAAGATTTGTTAATTATAGAAACAGGAACAAGGAAAATAACTTTTGGGACTGAAGATTTTCCTTCAGGTTGGTTTCACATTCAGTGCCCAGGAATATCACGAGATGCCGTAGGTGAGACTATACAATCATCTCAATAGAATGCTATTCTATGAAACGTCCAACTTAGCATGGAAGATGGATTAATCACTCCTAGGAAGGACGCACATTTTTAATTATAATTCCTACTGCTGACAGACAAGGAAATAATTTAGGTTCAGGCTCCACTCTATGTATTTTATTAGTAAACAAATTGAATGAAACCAGATTGTCCACAATAGAACTGTAAAGAAGAAGCTGTGAAGGTGGCAAATAATAAATCTGAAATATATGGTCATTTCCTTAATATAAATTTCACCCAAAGCTTTACATAACCATACATTGGTTTTGTGTGTTATATGGGGAATTCAGTTGTAAAATCTAAAAATGTGAGTTTATCCCACTGTCTAGCCACATGAAATATTACCTTCTTGATAGCAGAGGAATCATTTGACAAGGAGATCTCCCTGTACCAGTGTCAAGAGATGTATATTGCTGATAGGTGATTCAACTTACTAACATCTACTCATAACTAAAATATTGGTTTTGGTAAAGCTGACCCTTTAAAGCAGACAGGGAGAGAGTTATTTAGACGGAATGATGACCTCTTGGGGATGGAGTAAGGGCAAGCCAACTGTCAATGGCACAACTCAAAGCTGAACCTTAATTTAATTTCAATCTTGTTATTAGAAATTTTAAGGATGGCAAAAAGGTACAATATAGAAAAGTTACAGTTCTTGTACAAAATCGTATAAAATAAACAGTACAAATATAATAAATATATCAAAACCAAGTTGTACTTATCTTATAATGGTGAAGAATATGGGGACCTTATTTTAAAAGCCCAATGAAACATCAAAGTTACATCAGATAAATAGATTTCAGGTGTATCTAAACAAAATATATGCCATTTTGATTTCTTGTTATAAGCGCAGCCTGCATAGAAAAGCTTGTCTAGGATGCCCTGGATAAGAACGTCTTCATAAACCTTAAAAAGATCACACGCCTTGCAAATTGCAGAGCCAACATTAACCTCTATAACAGTGTTTCTCAACCTTTTTTCCCCAATAACATTTTTCCCAACATGGTGGAACCCAACTTTCAGGGAATAACTTTCAGGTCTTTAGGGAACCCCTTCTATAATTACTGTATCCACAACTCACCTATATTAGTGTTGTGGTTGATAGGAAGATTGCTTCTTACAATATTGGCCATTGGGAAGAATGCCACCCTTACAGAAAGCCATTAATGTTAGAGTAACTGATCCAAGCGTCACAAATTGCTCATTGCTCAGGGCACCCCTAGCACCCTTGGAGAAACCCTATAATTCCATAGAATCCTAATTTAGAAAACTGATCTATAGGAAAGCAGGATTTTAAAGGAGCGGCCAACCACATCAGCAGCTAAGTCTCAAAAGATGATAAATAATGTTGCTGCCATTTCATTCCAAACTAAAAATTGTGCCAGGTATTTATCCAATGTGTTTGGTGTCCTATGGAGGTCTTACTACATTGTGTTTCAAGAAGAATTGTATCATTCATTGATAGGCCAGTAAGGGGATTTGACAGGTTATGTGACCAGGCTCAGAAAATGAATGCTTGCTTAGGAGTCTTGAAGCAGGCAGAATATTTAAAGTACATTTGTACAACGTTGCCCCTTTTAAAGGTATTATTTTTTGTAAAACATCCATATGGCCAAAATAAGCCTACTGTTTTGTAACCCAGCCTCTAAATGTCGTTTAGTTAGCATTACATGTACTTCGAAGTAAAATTACATCCTAGCTCCTGCAATGGGTCAACATAAATCAATGTTAAATGCATTGCCCAAGTAAAAGGATTTTCATGGGTTTTACATAAAAAGTAATGATTTACTGTTGGCGACATCTCCACCCTTCCCTTTCTTTACTTCTTTGTATAAATCACAGGCAGACAGAAATGGAGGCATTAAATTGGAGATCATATTTTTACATGATGCCTTCTCTTGTGCTATGCCAGATATGGAATGCCAACTGACTCAATTATGACACAATCAAGGAACTATATTTAATTAATATCCAACAATCAATCATTTAGAAAAGGACACACCAAATGGAAACTAAAGTACTGTGGCATGAGCAAGACTTTTGATGCGCTATACACCTAATGCTGCTTTCAGAAGACTATCGTAATAAATGATCCCTAAAATCATGAATCTGTTACTCAGGATTTCCTGATGGTGATAACAGTGGACTATGCCTGTGTATGGTATGGTAAAATGACCGCTTGTAGTCACTATGGGAAAGAGCTTTGCCATTATGAAATAGAAAAGGTCCCAAATAAAAAAAAAAAATTATGCATTTCATAATATGGTATTATTAATATTGATAAACTGTATTTATATAGAGCCAACATGTTACGCAGCGCTGTCAACATCAATCTAACCAAATATGCTTTGCAGTGAAAAATATAATTTTTATGTATTTTAATCATGTTCTGAATAAATAGTTTTTTATGATCTTTGTAGATTTTGTGCGATCATTGTCACACAAAAAAAGTCCCAGGGATTGCTTTCTTATGTTCCCTTCTTTTTTCTTGTATAACAAATAAGGGATGTGGCATAAAGGGTGAGATAAAAAGGAAGAGGAATTGCTCATTTTTGGTATAGGGGTAGCAAATTACGGACCGATACAAACAATGATACAGGAGGATGAGAAAAGCCTGCCCAGAAGAGCTTACAGTCTAAAAGGTGGGGGATGTAGCACACAATAGGAGGGGGGGATATATGGAATGGAAGGCATGGTCAGATGTGGTACAAGGCAAGAAGTAAAGCAGGTCAGGAAACAAGCCAAAGTCATCCAAGTTAATATAAAGTTCATAGAGATTGTAACACAAGGGTAATCCAAAAGCTTGCTTGGGGTATAGTCTGGGCCACCACAAGCAATCCAAAATGTGAGTCAGGTCGGGTGCAAACAGGGCTGAAGGCCAGTCAGTAATGTTTATGTGGGTACGTACATGCGTTCATAGGAGCATGAGCATGCGAGTGCTCAAACCTTTTCTTACAGGCGCACACATGAGAATGAGCATGAGCCTAAACTAATCTGCATGCTCCTTCTTTAGATCCTCAGTAACATTTTATCCAGGGGTGTAGTGGGGTGGGCGTGCCGTCCACTCACGTTTTTTGGGACCCCCGTATAAGCTCTCCCTGGGCTCACCACTGATAGCCTTCACTGTTACCATGCCCCCTCTTCTTTTTTTATGACTACACTCTTGATCTCATCTCCATATAATACAAACTGCCCATTGTATTCCTCAGGCCGGTCATCCTGTACAGGACCAGTATAATACATCGTGCAGCATGATGAAGCAAAGCAAGAAGTCAAATCATTAACACATAAGCTATAAAATTACTTAAACTATTTACTTTAATATGCTTAAAAATTGTAAAAGCATTTTAGTTAATAAAAAAAATGAAACCGTTTATGATACACAGCATTTAAGCAAACTAAATGTCATTCAGTAAGGCTTTACAATTACTTTAAGGACATGGATGTGCTTATGTGCAATTTTCCTTAATTAGAAATTGTCAAATCGCTAAGGAAGAGTAAAGTAGTATTAGCAGAATTTATAGGAACAATAACTTTAAAAGAACAATAAAGTTGTTGAGACAGCGAGAAGTACAAAATGAGGGAACGCATATAATCTACTTAAACTATATGTAAGTACTTTGAAAAAACATAACCAGCTATTAAAAAACACATATATGACTACAGAATGTTCATTTCCCATCAGATTTTAAATTTTTTTAAAAAGAAAGTAAATGAAACAAAATGCTGCTAAAAATTAAATGGTTAAACAGGAAGCAATTAGGAAAGAAAATCCTCTTAAGTTACGATAGGTTTGAGCAGGACTGCTCCCTAAAGGATGGAATTAAGTTGTTTTAAACTATTACTTTGATTTTACCGATCCCACTAAAGGAGAGGTATCATTATTTTCGCATTGAAGGGTTCTCCGTTGGAATTAGCCATCGCTGGCTTGTCACTCACCCTGACATTGCAGACAGGCCGTCCTCTTTGATCTGCAGACAGTCAGAGATGCCGAAGCAGCACATGAAGACTTCAGAGTTGAGGTCTAGGACCTTCAAAACATAAAGGACAGCCGGACAGCCACAATCACTCTGAATAGTTTGCAGGTCAACGGCAATAGCAATGATGTTTCCAGAGATTCACTTGCAAGACTTTCCGTAAAAACTTTAAAACTCTGTGTTATCAATTGCTAATTACATGTGCCATAGGCTGGCATCTTTTAGGCATCAAACTGGCAACTAAAGCCAAATCGAAGCTGACTGTATTGTAGAGAAATTTGTCTATTGCTCTTATTATACTATCACTGCGAAACCAAAAGTGCATTCTGATCCAACGTACTGTTTTCACACTCACCAGCACACATGGAAAAGTTTCTGTGTCATGAAGAAACTCAAGAGATTTCAAAAAAATGAGTTCTTCCTAACCTATTGTTCTTGGGTGACAGCCATTTTACACTATATGCTGACGTGGATATTTGTGGAATGTTGCTGTCAATGGAAAAATGTGCAAATTGTGCTCTTCTGTCAGATATATTTGTGTTGTTAAAGTTCAATGTAGTGGTGTGAACTTGCAAAGGTACCGAGGCTTTCTCAGGCCTTGGTAAAGACATTTTTATATATTACAGCCCTTTGGTAACCCCCATTGCTATTATTGCCCCAAAGCGAGTATTGGGTTTTCTGAAAACGTATCTCACACAGAAACCAAGGGTACAGTATCATGCTAAATCATGCTACATATCTGATAAATATATAAGTTGCATTGTTAGTGTTGTCACTTGTATTTATTGAATGGATAGGCTGTATTCTCTATAATATTACTGGTCCTTACATAATGAATAAGCTCCATACCCAATGATATCATTGGTCTTTACATATTGGATAGGCTGCATTCCCAATGATATCATTGGTCTTTACATATTGGATAGGCTGCATTCCCAATGATATGATATCATTGGTCTTTACATATTGGATAGGCTGCATTCCCAATGATATCATTGGTCTTTACATATTGGATAGGCTGCATTCCCAATGATATCACTGGTCTTTGTATATTGGATAGGCTGTATTCCCAATGATATCACTGGTCATAACATATTGAATAGGGTGCAGTCCCAATAATATCACTAGTCTTTACACATTGGTTAGGCTCTATACCCAATTATTTCACTGGTCTTTACATATTAGATAAGTTGCATTCCTAATAGTTTAACTGGTCTTTATGTAATGAAAGGCTGCTTATTCCTTATGGTACTGGCTTCTAGCGAATCAATAGTCATTGATGTATAGGCTGTATTATCAGTGATAACAATGGTCTTTACATTGAGGACAGGCTCCATTATCAGTGGTGTTACTAGTCTTTGGGGAATTGGTAGGATAACAGTGATTGGTTAGTGATTGGAGAAGCTTCATTCCTACTGATGTCAATGGTTTTGATTAAATTGACAGATATCAAGGTAATGCATAGGCTTTATTCTCAGTGGGGGGACTGATAACTAGTGATATGATAGGTTGTCTTCTTTGTGATGTCATTGGTTTCTAGTGAATGGATAGGCTGCACTCGTAGTGATGTCATTGGTGTCTAGTGAATTGATAGGCTGCACTCTTTGTGATGTCACTGGTTTCTAATGAATAGATAGGCTGCATTCCTTATGATGTCACTGGCCTCCAGTGAATGGCTTGGCTTCACTCTTAATGATGTAATTGGTTCCTAGAGAAATATTAGGCTGCACCCTTAGTGATGTCATTGGTTTCTAGTGAATGTATAGGCTGCACTATTAGTGATGTCATTGGTTTCTAGTGAATGGATAGGGCGCACTCCTTATACTGTCATTGGCTTTTTGTGAATGAATAGGCTGCACTCCTAAGGATGTCACTGGTTTCTTGCGAATAGAGGAGCTGCATTTGCTATAGCAAAGTTCTCTGGCTAATGCACAGATTATTTCATCTGTGCATGAGCTCATAAAACACATTTCCTATCACATTGCAACATTTATTTTAATTAATACACGTTATATATTTTTTGAGAATTTCTTATGTTTTTTGTGTATTCAGTTTTTTTTTCCATCATAATCTGCTTTATATTAATCTTGATCATGAACTTGTCATTTTCAGAAACAACACATTCCTAAAAACAGATTCAAAATTAAAAAAACAAACAACAATAAAAATTAAAGGAAAAACATTCCCAGGTGTTTGAGGTCAATTCGAATAAAGCTCTATTTTTATTATCAATCAAGAGTTGTTTACAATTAATGACAAATCTTAACTAATTACGTACCACAAATAGCCAAAACAATAAAGTCATTGGCTAAGACTTCATCAAAGTGACAAGTTGGTTAGCAGAGCAATTTATCAAAATGTTACTCCGTTTTAAGACTGCCTTTATTGATTGGGCCACAATTGCGGAGTGTTTGCAGGTAAGAATGGCTATTTGTTGCTGTGAGCGCGTTCGCTAATTTTAGCTTAATCCCAATCAGTCTAATAATCTATTTTTAACTTTCTAAAATTAGCGCTGAAACAACAAAATAGTTAGACCGCTTCATTATCTGTGCCATTAGCCTGACAGACTAAGTGCGTCTCCTTCAAACATCAATAAGAAATGTGTACGGGGGCTGAAAGGTCAATAGTTACCATTATAGGAATCCCCCAGTTTTAATTCTCCTAGGAGACCTTGTGGATTCAAATGTTGACAACCTAATTGCTATGCTTATCTCTCATTAGGCGAACCTTGTTGGTGCTGCCCACTGGGGTATCGACGTCTCTGGACACCGCGTATGATCAAAACAAAAAGTGATTTGTTAAACATAAAAAACAAATCAAGTGGTCAGACATTAGGTAAGTTAGACACGTATCTTGTTTATAGGCGGTAAGCCTAAAAAAGTCTGAAAGTTTTCAATTTTGCATTTGCAAAGGAACTAAATATAAGAGATTTACTTATAGCTTATCTAAGTTTGTATATTAAATCTGATCAAATTGTTATCAAATTATAAATAACTGAGCAAAGGTTTGTATTCATGTGTTTCCACTGAATTGTAGATTATGAATTAAAAAATTTTGAATGTACAAAATCATGGTATTCAAACTTTTTTTAGTTTCATTAAAATAAATATTGTATTATTAATAATAATAATTTGTATTTGTATTACTATTATCATTATTCATATTAGTATTAAAAATCAAGAAAAGCTGAAAAATAGTAATATTGATATTAATATTTATTAATATTATATTGTCCAAAATTCTTTTACACAAATTAATATTTTATGCATGAATAAATTGATAATAATAGATTTTAAGTTCTTTTGGAAAGGATCCTCCCCTCCTTTTGTGTCCTTGTTTGTATCTGCCCATCATGTGCAGCCTGAATTTAATGTACAATGCTGCTAAATATGTTGGGGCTAAATTATTTCAGTTTATTATTATTATTATTTATAATAATAATATTATAATTGTTAATATTTTATCATTTATTTTCCTATATTTCTTATAATAATTTATAATAATTTTAGCATTGTTTGTAATTTGTATTTATACAAAGAAACACATTTTGCTCATTTCACTTTTATCGTTATTATTTATAGGAAATTTATTACTTTACATACAGTATTTATAATTTCATAAAGTCAAAGGGCTGATAATAACAATATTATGTGAGAATTAAAAAGTTTAGTAATTGCTTTAAAAACTCTCATATTCCCAATGGTTCTTAAAGTTTATTGCAGGGTAAATATGAGCTGTTACACTTTTATGCAATATATAAAAAGTTGTATGTTAATGTGCATTATGCTATAATAGCCTTTGCATTGTAAATGCACACACAATACATTAAGATTTTACCTGTTTTTTAAATTTTTTTATTGCAGTGCATTATACTATAATGCTCTACAGTGAGTGTATATTGGCCACTGTTGTATTTGTGCACATGTATGAATGGACCCCATAGGTAACCCCCCAATATACATTTTCTATCACATTTCTTGTGAGAGGTTTATTACAGGATCATGAATGTTGCATATCTTTAAAGGTGTAATAAATGAAATGAAAACATGAAAGAAAACGTTACTGTAGCATTTACAATTTTGCACATTTAGACTGTTATAGCTACATTCATCATTAGCTGAATACAGCTCAGTGTTACTTACAGGACTTCATTGTGCAGCATTTGTGAAACAGAAACTGATAACATGATTTTGTTTTCTAATTATAATTATTATTTTTTTGCATGAGCTATGTTCTAAAGCTCAGGCAAAGGTCACCATTTGTCATCCTTGTTACAGTATCAGTGACATCATGTGTGCATAGAAGGCTTTCCGTACACATCCAACTTTTCTCTTGTGCATTCCAGGTCAATGTGCCAACAATGCTGACCATTTTATTGTTTAGTCACAAAAAACTTGGTGCAGAGCTCTAATAGTTTTCAGATGGGCTACATTTTTCCCTTGTTTTCTTATTCTTTAAACGCATCCATTTCCAAACTCTGCCTATCATGACAGATCCTCCATTTCCCTGCCCTGAATATACAAAAATAGTTTGGAGTTCCATCCAAAGCAATTTTTTGTTACTCACAGAGCGGGGAAGGGTTAGAACTTTTGTCAGGTCCTTATTGTTCCAAGATATAGAGAGGAAAGTGCCAAAACAGTTTTATGAAGTCCAAAAGTGATATTATTAAAAGACATCTTGTTTTGGGGGCGGGGGGAGTTAAAGTCCAATTTTATCAGGGCTTGAAGAAATTTGAAGGTAAAGTATTGTGGGTTTATCTTGGATATAAAATTGTCTGATAAAAAGGAAAGAATGGCTGTTCCAAATGCAAGTTCAGCAGCACTGTCAGGATTTCTCTGTCTTTATAGACCTAGAATACTTTAATTTCCAAAGGACCTTATGAAAAGGAACCTCAATTAAAACACCTATTTTTAAAAACTTGTTCATACTTTGTTTGAGTTTTTCTCTCTAGATCTGAGATTTGAGCCCCTGTTCTCCAATAAAGCTTCCTATTTGATATTCTAGCCCAACACTGGACTGGGTGAGCTACAACCCATATTTTCTTTTCCAATACAGAGTTCTTTAAATACTGTGACTCCACTGGATAATGATTTTTTCTTCTTTGTTATTTATGTATTGACCTATTCATTCCCAGTACAAAACAAAGTAAACATTTTGGGGTCATAAAGAAGAGGTGATCAGATAACAAAATTACATTTCTCTAAGTGGGGGGATCATTTTTTTTTTTTGTTTGCAATAGCTATCAGTGATTGATTGCCATACCATACTAAATTAACAATCAGCAACTCTATTTACTTGATTAGAGTAACAACATGTTTTTTCAACCAGCAGCAGTAATTGCCACTTTTGGAAGTGCTGTTCTGTTGTACTGTCCTTCAGCAATGAAGTGTCCAGGATCGTCTCGCCCCCATTAGCAATGCTGCCAATGTCTCCATATCTCATGGTGATTCTCTTTGACCACTGGGTGGCCCTGATGATGTCCACAGGAGTTTGGCAAGGTAGGAATAAAGGCCGGGCACAAGACAAAAAGACCCCAAAAGCTGGGTAAAAGTTTTCCATATCTCAAAAACTTTTAATTTAAAACTTATAATTTAAAAAAAATTAGCTTGGTTCTACTTTTACAGATCAATGACTTTACAAAGTAAAATATATTTAATATTTTAAATCAAAGCTGCAGAGATTGTTTGGTTTATAATCAATCAAACCCTACTGGAACACCAGGACAGAGCAACCATATACTTCACAAACATGTCTGCTCCTATATATATTCTCAACTTATATATAAAAGAATTAATATTAACCAGAAGAGTATTTACAATAAAATATATCTAAAACCAAAACTTTCTTTCCCGTCTTTATGTTTCTTTACTTTCTATTTTGCACAACTAGACATAGGATACAATCTTTCCAAATTTTCTTTTTGCCCTCTTTAGAAGATTTGGGCTTACTGGAAATGTCACTAGGTCACCGCTCACAAGATAAAAAGTTTAGAGGTATCCTTTCTATCAGAGACAATACAACAGTAATAAAAACCTAATACAGTTTCCATCTTTTCCCTATTCATTCCAAAACTTAGAAAAGTGTTGGTTTTACATATTTTAAACTGATCACCTCATTGACAAACCCTTTGCTACTCTGAATAGCCAGGTGATGACACCACTCTATTATTGTTGTAGAAATATTCGAATTTTGCTATGATCACAGTGGTGAGAATTGCTGTCAGATCGATCTGTAAGCATCAAAACCTCTCCTTCCACCCCCAGTTCCTCTAAACTAGAAGAATCAACATCATTATGCAATGTCATGCAAAATTTGAATGTGCATGTGAAAATAAAGAAACATGAATCAGTTCAGGAAGTTATACTATTACTATTGCATCAATATTTGTAAATCCAATAATATCTTTGATAAATGCATAAATAGACCAAAGGGGCAGATTTTGGAATCCTAAAATTTGTTGTCCAAGTACTTTACAATGAATATAAAAAAGAGGGCTCAGTATTCTTATCTAATGCTATGTTAAAGGTCAAATGCATGTAAAAATTCTGTACTGAAAAATCCTCGAACCCTTCATTGATTGCATTCAACTTAATAACAGCACACATTGGGATTCAACATTGTTCCCTACCAAAGCTCCAAGGTGGAAATTGAAATCAAATTAATGAGTTCTCGGAGGGCTGGGAAGAGGGATTTTGGAAGGCAGTCCCTGGGGTATTCAGGCTGGTGCACAGAGATTTCTGCTTATAGATTCAGACACAATGGATGCAGTGCATACGAGGACACGGAATACAATGGGGCCTTTGTGAGAAAATGTTCTAATTCCCCTTGGGGAGCTGCCAGTCACCAGTGCCTACTCACAAATATGAAGAACCATGAAGAAAACAATGGCATGTGTATGGTAATGAGAAAAAAGTAAATACATCTGACGGAAATTGTTGAATTTTTTAACATAGTTGAACTTTTTGGACACAACTATGGAGCTGCATAATACGTTGGCATTATAAAAATAGAAGTTGTATTGAGTGAGTAAGGGGGTATAGCAAAAAATTAGGGAATCTGATATTAAAAAAACATTATCTGCAAGTATTTTAAAAGGAATTGATTAAATTACCACCAAAAAATACTTAGTGAAAGTCACATTCACTACTTTATAAACAGCCCTCTGGATCTTCAATCAAACAGAGCCTACTTGAAACTGGATACACTTGAACAAATTGCATGCAAGAATAATATGGGGTATTCATTTTTAAAATCTAAATGAACCAAAAGACAGATTTGTCATGTGGAAAAAATAAGTACACCCCCCTAAATTTACCACCACTTGCAATGTATGAAATTAGAATCAGTTGTTCCAGATTAGGTGTCAGTAATAGGAACCTCCTTAGGGAGTTTGCTGGTGGAACCTGTCTTATTTAAACCTCGGATATCTAGGGTCTGGTGTTCTCTCTGCTTTTGATGTCTGTGGTGTCATCATGTCAAGATCAAAAGAGCTCCTTAAGGCCCTTAAAATGAAGGTTGTAGATGCCTTTCAGTCTGGTAGGGGATTTAAGAAGACATCAAATTATAAAATCTCAATCATTTCACTGTAAGCAAAATAATCACAAGTGACATAGATTTCAAATGACTGCTAATTTGTCCAGGAAGGCTCAGCAAATTCAGCCCAAGAATTACCTTTATTGTTAAAGGTTTCAAAAATTCTAATATATTGTGGGATCAGCAGATAACTCTTGCACCCAAAGACTATGGAGTCAGAATTTGGGAGTCACAAGCAATTCTTGGATACCTGGAGTTTTCAAAAATGCCCAGACTCCTATTAAAATGAATTTGACATTTCCTTCCCAGAACCCCTGATTTCTTCGGCGCTGCCCTCGTTTGGGTCCCGTGCCATCCCGGAATTCGCCTTAATCCCTGCACAGGGTGCAGAATGCCGGGTGCTGCCATCTTTCTTTAGCTTCTTCATTCTTCTGGTACATCACTCCATCTCGCACTGCACAGGCTCGAGATCTGGTGACGTAGACAACTGTAAATGGGGAAAAAGAGTGCCCATCACACTGCGCATGTGTGAGATTGGCATTTTTTTCCCATTACAGAAAAAAAGCCCCTTCTGCAATTGCCTGAGATCAAACATGTGCAGAAGGGACAGCCAGAAGCCTCCTGGGATGCATGACATAGGTATCCTAAGAGGCTCTGCCTTTCATTCATAAGGGGGAGGGACAAAAAAAAAATTCATTATTTTTTATCTTACATAAAACGGTTGTCTATCCTTCATAGGTGCTGTTAGGTCTGCTTTAACTGCACGTTGCCCTACAATGTACCCTAAGACAAATAACCATCAAAGTGACCTATTCTCTCCACATATGTACCATGGCTCTTCATTTTCATGGTACCTCTTGCTCCATCATTTGCTGTGCAGGAGGAACTGGTTGGTTTAGTGTCAAACAATGTGACTGGGCATGGAACTTTCTTGTTAATGTGCCTCAGTGAGCACCAAATAAAATTGCAGTAGAAATTTGACCTCCAGAATGCAGTCAATTTTACATATAGCTATAAAATTGTTGAGCAGGGTTTCAGACACCAACCACTCACCATAATGCTAGTAATGAAATGCCTTCTATGCTGATTGCTTTCAATAAGTATAGAACAAATATAAGTAGTAAATTCAAAATAAGTGAAGTTGGAGGTTTCATACTGGGGAGCTGGAGTTGAAGGTTTGACATACCACAGCTAACAGTTGTTGTACATCTATAGTTAGAGCCAGATTGCAATATTTAAAATTGTCATTAAAAACTCTGCCCTCTACAAAGAACGTCTGAGCAAAATTATTTTGCCATGCAACATATAGGAAAGGCCAGGCGTTTTGGAACAATGTACTGTGTATTGATGATTGAAATAAACATTCTCTGCTCCTTTTGTAAATCAAACTGTCTGCATAATTGCAGGGTCTAAGAAATATTTTCACCATTCTCTTGTTATACCATCACATAGCACTGCATTAGTTTACAAATCTTTTGCAGTATGGACCTGCTTCTGTTTGTTTAGCTGTTTACATGTCATTCTGATTTTGACCTTTTGAATTTCGTCATGAGATGAATTTCCACAACAGGTGCAAGTCCTAACGAGCACTGTAATATGTTAAGGCGTTTTTTTTTGGGTGTTTACTCACAGACACGGTGACTTGTGCAACTCGTTTGTACGCAGGAACATTTTGTTCTCCAGGTATTTTCCTTTTGTAATTGGATTGACCTAATTAGAAATCCTCTGATCTTTGCACTATGTATTTTTCTGCTCAATAAAAGCGGAACAAACTTAAAGGATAAATGTATTTTTGTACAGTAAGCACCCCCATACTAGCACCCTTAATTTTAACTGATCTGTTCTTCTTTCTGCACAATCCATCAAGGTATTAAAAGTTCCAGGGATGAACTATCTTCCAATAGGACTGAATGGGATTCCGTGTTGCATTTGTGGAAGAAAAGTCTTTGCAGTGGTGGCTGTGCAGTTCCTAGCAGGCCACAAAGTGGGTGGATGAGGTTGGAATGGGGGTTAACGTGAAGGGTAAATATATTATATTATAATATTTATGTATATATATATATATATATATATATATATATATATATATATATAATATATATTAGGGTTTAAAGTACTGGAACCCTTTAAAAGAGATATTAACACAATTTATCATTTAAAACTTTCCTTTTTAAGAATGAGGATTTTAATAAAACAATTCTTGTGGATCCTGCCATCCTTTCCCTTGTTCAAAAATGTTATATTATAGGATGACAGCACTCTGCCCCTATCTCCCAATTGTGTCCCTCCCATGCAGGCTTCTAGACCTTTCCAACTAACCACTTTTCAATTTAGGGCAGCTTCACAGCCTTTGCAATTTTATTTTTTAAGTCTGTGGCTTCCATTAAGACAATTCCTGCTGGTGTTTCTGCCATGGGGATCCTTTTAATATGTCACTGTTTGGATGCTAAAGTGAAAAGTTTACATTTTTGTGATTATCTTATTGAACAACAAAAAAAAGGAGATATTTAAGATGTGTACGGGAGTAGGGCAGCATGGATGGGGTGGTGGTGGCAGCACCAAGCTTTTAAAATTTACAATGTTAAAGTAGATATTAACACAATTTGTAATATTTTTTTCCATCTTTGGACAATATGACTCCATTGATCGAAACAATAGAAGGATGAGGTTCAGAGGTTGGAAAGATTAGTCAATGGGCATTATAGTTTTCATTTGTGCTTGTAATGTTAGTACACTGCAGATAAAGCAAACACCATGCAGCCGAAAACAACCCATTCCTTCCGTAGTTTTTACTAAAATTATAACATAACGCCATGAGCAGAACAAAAGGTTGGCATTGTACAACTGACAGCCAAATATCTAAATATTATTTGTTGTTTCGGGGGGGACAAATACCCATTTGTCCAGCCCAGTACCCCTGCACTTGATTGTCCAATTAAAAAGCTTTGCAACATTTTAACAAATGTATTATTACACAGTATTTATATAGGGCCAGCATAGTACAAAGAACTTTACAAAGTCACGTCCCTTTTTAATACAGTGTAAGGTCAATTTTGGGGGGAAGCTAAACAACCTAACTGCATGTTTTTGGGATGAAACCCTCGCAAACACGGGGAGAACTTGCAAAGTTCATGCAGATATCATCCTGGCTGAGATTCGAACCTGGGACCCAGTGCTGCAAAGACCAGAGGACTTAGCTCTTGGTAGCCATTGTGCTGCCCAACAAATTATTAAATGTTAACAATATTTTCAATTTTTTGTATAATATATATTATTGTAAATGTTTTTACATCTAACATACCAGAGCAACCCGTATTGCCTAAATGTAAGAGATTATTCTAAATGACCCAGTCAGCATTTGATCAATTTGATTCATTTCTTCACATTTTGTTTTCCATGTTTATCTTTTTTTTTCATTTCTTTCATGCATTCTTTTGTTTCACAGAACAAGTGTGCTTCTGAAATTTTCTGCTTAACATCTTTCATTGTGAATAAAAAATACACTGAACATCCCTCCTGCAGCTGGTGTTGGTGAAATTGCTCGTCTACTGGGACCGGACGATTATTATGCCTTGTTTGAGAAGGTCCAGGCAGAAGGTTTTTACTGTACAATGGAGCCCACACTCTGCCTTGCAACATGAGAACATGTGCTTAGTGCCCTCCTTCCACCTTAACACACAAGCTGAGACATTAAACGAACACAGATGGCTGGCAAAGAGAGTAGACATCTTTGGAAAACTGCCCCAGGGCTCTACGTTTGCCTTCGTCTTGGTCTTGAAACTCAGTTGCCTTCAAGATGTCTGTGTTGTTTCTTAATCTCAGATCACTCTCATTTGGGCATTTAGCCACTTCCTTTTGGGAAATGTCATCGACGTATCAGAGATATTTAAAAAAAAAAAAGTCCTTCTAAAAAAGTTTTTCATTTTCTTTTTTTGTTGTTGGCAAATGGCTAATTTTTTCAACATTGTCATGCCTTCACAGTACGTGCTTTGTAAAAGCTCCACTGAGTAATTACCATACGTTTCATTTTTTTTCTTTATAAATTAGCAATCCAGAATGTTTGATCAGTTAAATTCTTGTGTGAAGGCAACAAATTGGCCAACGGAAACATAAATGTTAGTACTCAGAGCTTGTCATTCTGGGAAATTTGATAAAAAGCACAGGGCTAAGTATTTGCACTCAAAATAAATACGGAATCCTATTTACTTAATGTGTGTATACGGTACATGAAACAGTTAAAATTCTTTGCAGAAAATGATTATGGGGCTGCACAGTTGCTAACAAAAAAAAAGAGAGAAATAAAAATTGGTGAGGGTTCACGAAAGTTCCTGAAATTTATATTTTTTTTTGTGTGTTTATGAAGATAAAGGGTTTACATCCTTAACTCCTGATAAGTTAAATGTTTTTTGGATAAGGTTTGAGGTTATGTGAAGTTGGTAGTTAATTTATTGTATAATTAAAATTTTTTATTTAAATAATTTGAACTTTAAATAAGTTTTTATTGTACTTTTTTACACATACAATTTGTATGAAGAAGTAAACAAGATCCAGAAACAATCATTAACATAATTGTTCTGCAAAAAGGGCCAGCTGTAGGTTATGCCGTTGTATGTTGGCACAACTACTGATAGTCTCCACCAGGGGACAACACGGGAGCATAATGGGAGCTGATTGGCATTCTCCAATGGAAAGTGTCTGAACATCACATGGGCTAAATAGCCCAGAATCCGGTAATTACTAATATTTTCAGGAATAAATGTCCTGTATATTGTGCTAATAAAGTTGCCATCTTTCCCTCCAAGGACTCTCTTTTAAAATGTGCAAAATGATCAATTTTGCTGCTCCTAAAGAAGATGAGGGAGGCGAATGTTACCAGGACGGGTAGACACTGAGAGCAATAAAAGGCTTTAACTTTTCTCAGATCCACTAAAAACTAATTTTGCTACCCAAGATCCCTGTCTACCCTGCCAATATTTACCATTGCTTCCTGTTCCTCTAACCCACCCATTGAACAATGGGAAAACAACACTAAAAACCCAATAGGGGTATTCCAATTTCTTAAACAAGCAGAAATTAGGTTTAACAACAATATATTGAAAATGTTTTTTTATTTTCAAGTTCACATTTTTATTGCTTATCTTTATGCAATAAGCATATTTTAGGATATTTGTATAGAAATTGTCTCATTTCTGCAATGCAATATACCTAATGCAGATATATATTGTGTGCTGTCCTGTGTTCTGTTAATTATTCTTCACTTCCTGTTTTGGGGGATGCAGGGAGTCAGTAGAAATCACTACTTGTTGGATTAATAATGGGTGAACCTATTGAAATATTTTCCCTCAACTTTTATTTTTTGTGACAATTAATAATAATATTAATTTTTGACTGGAGGAAGTAGTGGGGAAAGTAAATGGGCATTGATCTTAGATGGTGATTATGGACCTGTAATCACTAAAGGAAGGCAACCCTGGATCATGCTATAGATCCCCTTAAAAGCAAATATCAGGTTTGTTCATTGCTCAAGGAACCTCTAGCAACTTCTGGAGGATCCCTGGTTAAGAAACACTGATTTGGTTTATATTTACCAATGCACTCTCCAACAACCTACTGGTACTGTATTATTATTATTACACAGTGTTTTTATTAGCGCCATCATATTACGTAGCGCTGTACAAAGTCCACCAACTGTCCCCCAAAGGAGCCCACAATCCAAAGTCCCCACCATAGTCATATGTCACCAACACAGTCCATGGACAACTCTTTTGGGGGGAGTCAATTACTGTATAACAAAACATTCTAATATTGGTAACATATTGGTATTCACATGCAAAGTATGAAGTGAATCCTAAAGCTGAACTATGAGGATGAAAAATCTTTAAATCTTTACCCTAGCAGTTCCCCCTACTGCAAGTGAGTACGGAGGGGGACCCACCACTTGTGTGATCCCTATGTCCAGGGATTGATGAATAAGGTGAAACACTTACCTTAATCCTTGGTTCTGGGGGCCTTTTCTCCTCATGTAACCATTTTATCCAAAGCCTCTTCCATTCGCTGTCTGACCTTGTCCAACAATCCTGCATTATCACAATAGGATGTTGAGGACCTGCTTATAACCCGTAGCTTTGGGCAGTAGACTGTAGGAGTAAATAATAAGGTAGGTATGTCACCCTATTCATTATCATTCATGTAAGTTTTGCAGTTACTCTTGTACTGGAGAGGGGGACCCACTGCACGGGTAAAGAATTTTTATTCTCGGAGTTCAGCTTTGGGACATTTGCTTTGTCTTTTACATGTCAAAACAATCAAGTTTACCATGGGTTCTTTGGAAGCTATTCAGAGTGAGAAAAATGATGCAAAAACACTGAAATTACAATCTAGCATTGCCATATGTGCACCTGTGACTCCTTCCCTTCCCCGATCCCTGTACAAACACTCCACATATGTCCTTCTGACACAAATTCACTAAAGCAAACAGGCGAGCTGGGGTAAGATGACCCAGACATTAGCACAGACTTCTGAATCTTGTGTGAGGCCTTTTCAGGTCTTCTGTCTGGAAAACATAGGGAAAACATAGTTTATATGACAAACAAATTATCATATAATCATATATTAGGACAAACAGAAAAAAGTGGACACATGCAAAAAAAAAAAGTAAGGAGATTTAGAAAAAAAATCTTAATTTTACCTATTAAACTGTTTGATTAAAACACATAATAAGAAATTATCATTTTTTTTTAGAGGTAGTTTGGCTTACTTTTTGTTCTTTGCATTTGTTTTTTTTTTTTTAAATTAGTAATTGTATACTATAACATCACTATCACTAATTATGTATTTCACTTTTTTTTTCTGTCCGTATTTTTCTTTCTGAAAAAATAAATATTGAGATGCCATTTTCTTTTATAAATACATGTCCAGGGTAGCTGAAATGAGCTTCAGTAAACTTTATAAGCAATTTAAATCTCATTGCACCCTGAGAACCTTTTTTCAACTTTCATACTAATGCCAATGCATTCGTCCCTGTACTTCCTTCTTATTTTCTCTTCCTTGCCTGCCAACCCTCCTACTTCTTTCTACTGAATTCCCTTCCCTACCTTACCCTCCATTCCCTGTTCCTACTTTTCCCTCCCTACCTTTTCTGCTATTGCCTATGTTTTATCACCTACTTTTTACTACCATGTGTTTCTCACCTTTCATTTCCCTTCCTTTTATTCCTGATATCTCTACCTTTTCCTGTTTCCCCATACTTCCTTCTAGCTTCCCGTATCTACATTATCTTCCATTGATTTCCTTTTCCCTAATTCTTTTTTTTTACCTTTTCTCAACAACCATCTCTTCACTACCTTATCTTCCATTCACTATTTCTTTTTAGCACTATATTCTTCCTCCTTTCATTTTATTTTCCATTCTCCTACCTCTAACTCTTTCCCTCTTCTACCATGTCTTTCCTTTCCTTTTCTTTAGTTGGTCTCTTTTTTATCTATTACTATCTCTTTCCTATGTTATCATTTGTTCCCCTCCCTTCCCTTTACTACTGCTTTGTCCTTCCTGCACAATAATACATTCCCCTTCCTTCCCTTTACTTCTATTTCCTTCCTATGGTATAGGCTGATCCCCTCCCTTCCCTTCCCTATATTTCAATATCCTTTCTATCTTTTTTTGTGTTCCATCCCTTCTTTCTACTACCCTCACTTTCCCATCTTATCCTCCATTATCATCTCTTTCCTCTTCTAGCATTATCTTTGTATCTTATCCTTCATTCTCCTTCCTTTTTTCTACTACCATCTCATTACTTTTTGATTTTCCATTTCTCCCCTTTACCTTTGCTACCATCTCCTTCCTATCTAATCCTCCCTTTCCTCTATTACCCTTACTTTCCTATCTTGACTTCTATTCTTCTTCCTTCCCGCTTTTACAATCACCTTCCTATATTTTCTTCCACTGTCCTCCCGACCCTTTACTACAATTTCATTTTCTGTTTTATCTTCCACTCTTCCCCTTTACCTCTTTCCTGTCCTACCCTCCCTTTCTTCTAGTATCCTTACTTTCCTATATTATCCTACATTCTCCTCTCTTTTCCTTCTTCTACAATCACCTTCCATCATTATACTTAACTTTCCTGTTCTCCCTTCCTTATACTACCCTTCCTTACCTTATACTACCCTTCCTTTCTATCCTTAGTACACTCCCCTGCCTTTTTCTCTTCTCTTCTATCATCTCTTTCCTATCTTATCTTGCATTCCTCTTATCTATCTTTCCTATCTTTTTTTATATTTCCTTCCTTTCCAACTAATACTATCTACTACCTATTTTATCTTATCTCCCATTCCACTTCTTTTCCTTCACTACCATCTTCTTCCTATCTAATCTGCATTGCCCTTCCTTTGTTTCCTTCCTTTTACTATCACCTCCTTCCCATTTTATCATACATTCCCTTTCCTTTCCTCTACCCTTGTTTCCTTCCTCTTATACATTCCCCTTTCTTTTCTTCCATCTTTCTTCCACATCCTCTTCTCTGTCATATTTTTATAACATTCACTTCGTCTTCCAATCTTCCTTCTACCCCCTTCCCTATCCTAACTTATATTCTATCCCCAATACTCCATTTGTACCACCATTTCCTACCATATCCTCCCCCTTCTTTCCTATCCTTCCTCTTCTTCCTTATATATCAATCATTCCTTTGCTTTTTATAATCTTTTTTCTTCATCTCATTTTCTGTTTGTTTTCTTTTTTTTCCTCTGTTCTGTTCTTTTGAAAGGCATTTACTGCTCCCAAAATTAGTACAACTGCGGCCAAGTAAAAACGTGAGATCATGCAGTAAACATCAGCTTACACTGGTGTAATTAACAGGCACGCTGCCTTGAATCTCCAACAATAAAGGAGCCGGGTATACAGTAATGCCAATGATATTATATTTCACAGGGGGTTCCAAGCTGAGAAAAAAAATGAAATAATTACGCATGGACAATAATGAGTAACTTCCTAGCCAGTGGCTTCCCTTAGGCAGTTGATCAGAAGGATTTGCTTGCATGCAGCTGGAAGATGGAGAATGTAGTCTGTTCTGACTTCATGTTGTTGATTGGAGCATTGATAATATCTTTATTGCAGGATGTGACAATTAATCAACAAGTAACAAGGCTGCACATTTCTCATGCTTACACATGAAACACCCCATATAAATATATCTTTAATGAAAGAGTTCCGTTGTGTATTAGGCTGGGAAAACACTTTGAGGTCAGCAGTGCAGCATTTCTGTATCTCTCCTGACTCTATGGTATGTCATTGAGATTGATTTATATAGCTTGGAAGACAGAAATATATGTTGCCCATGGCAATGTTCCATGTGATGATCCATGGTCTGCCAAAGGCTTCCTAATCTGCATAAGGAAAAGACAACTATATTCGATAAGCAATGCAGATACTTTTTATGTAAATACATATTTATAAAAAACTACATATTTACATACACTTCTACACTTTAAATGAAGTTATTTTTGCAAAGTAAAAGAGGAGAAAGAGATAAGATAATAAATCCTCTGCATCTGCAGATTGGGGAGGGACAAGACCTACAGTATATGTATTTGTTAATTTAAGCTGATAAAAATCCAGTCTGCAGCCCTGGTAGGACCTCCATCCGAAATTTCTGGGCTCCCTACTAGGCAAACTTCCTGGGTCCCCTCATCTATATCTAAAAGTTCTAGAATTGCAAAACTGAAGTTCTTATGATTGGGGCCCAGTACAAACGTAATCCTTGCTCCCTCAATGGTATCCTTGCCTGGTAGTGACAGTCCTGTGATAATCCTGGAACTAGTTGAACCAAAATACGAGGAGGTGTTGAGAAGTTCCTGGCTTTGCTCAGAAAGAAGAGAGCTAGAGTTATGAAATAACACATTTATTCCGCATATTCCCCCCTGAGACTGATGCACTTGGTAAAGTGTAATTGCAGCTTTTCAAGACAGTTCAAATAAAAGTCCTTTGGTTGGGCTGCAGACTAGCTCTCAGCAGCATCTTTGACGTCAAAAATGTCTTCCAAACGTTGCCCCTTCAGGTGTTTCTTCAAATTCTGGAACAGATATTAGTCTGAAGGGGCCAGGTCAGGTGAGCAGGGGGATGGTGGACCAATTGGAAACCCAGGGTGTTCAATTTGGCAGCCAAAACGCTGGACGTGTGCGCAGGTGCATTGCCCTCCAATAAAAGGATCCCTTTGGTCAACTTTCCACGGCGTTTCGTCCTAATTGCCTCCTTCAGCTGGTCCGGAGGGTTAGCATAATACTGTCCGGTGATACTAGTGCCCTGAGGTAGGTAGTCCACCAACAGAATACCGTCTTTGTCCCAGAAAACGGAAGCCATTACTTTTTTGGCCGATTTCTGGGTTCGGAACTACTTTGGCCGCAGGGACCCGCTGTGGCCCTATTCCTTTGACTGTTCCTTTGTTTCAGGATCATAGATGTGGAGCCAGGTTTCATCCTCAGTCACTAACCTAGCCAAAAAGTTACCCAGTGTTTTTGACATCTCAGTGTGAATGTTCTTTGCTGGCCTTCCCTGGAGAAACAAAAACTTCATGACGGCTCGTAACTCCAACGACGTGAAACTTGCTTGTGCCTCCGCCATCACAGCTTCTCACTAAAAGAAAAAACAGTTTTAGGAGTCGCAAAGACCTGATATTTGCACAGTTACATACTAAGATATTAGGCTGTCATATACCCCCACACTCATTTTTCTATTTCATCTGGATAAAGGGGAAAGCCAGGAACTTCTTAGCACCCCCTCGTACAAATCCTTTATTAATTCAAATAGCTCCCCTTTATGTATTTCATTGGTGTTGTCAGCTGTTTTTCTGATTTTCAGTTTAAGTTTGGCCGAGTCTCTTTTTGGTGACTCAGAATGACAAGCTGAAGGAACAGAGGCTGTTTAATGGTTGAACTGGATAAACGTGAGTTTTTTCAGCCTACCTAACTATGTAATTACGTAGACATCCTGAACAGAACCAGTCCCAATCAGGATTAGACAAGAGTCTGAACAATTAGAAACCTATTTATAAACAAGTGGCAATAATTTTCAAACATCTGGTAAACAGTAGTGATCATTCAAAATGGCACTCATGTAAGATGATCGCCACTTTTTTTAAATGGATCGATCACAATAGTGCCATTATTTCTGCAGATCATGCTAATCACAAGCTTTATAAATGGACAATATAGTGTTAGATTGTTAAAACTGTACAGGCATGCTTATGAAAGACTGAAGTTTACTTTACCTGGGACAAACACTTAAATTGGCAATTGGCTTGCCTATCCCAAAGACTTGATTGGCACTCCAATGACAAGGAAGAGCACATAACCAGCTACGATCCATTGTCAGTTGCAACATTGTAATTGCTGTTACTGGCATGAGATAAAAGTACAAAAATACTGAAAAGTAGAGCTTTGGTTTACGTACACTTTATTAGAAATTCACTTTGATTTCAAAACGAAGGACCATGTTTTAGTTGGCTATAGACTAGAAAATGTCCATGGTAATTGGGTGGATTCACTGAGCACTGGGTACCATTGTGAATCCACATAGTGCAGCATAAGTTGTTCTTATTCACAATAGAAAACTATGTTTAATTATTTAGGTTTTCACTCTACAACATACCAGACTGTGGCCTTCATTGCCCTCATTTACAATTAAGAGCTGCTGGTCCTGCATTGATGAAGTCAAAGTGTCCAGACCAACAGAGCAGCAAAAATAAGTAGTCTCATGGAACTAGTCATGCAGCTGGACGAAAGCTTAAAGGACTGAGAAATACAATAAGTATGGATGCTTTTAGACAAAATGAGCATTTATCCCTTGCAGTATGGGGGGAAGCACCACAGCAAGGGTCAATTTTATCCCCTTGTGTTCAGCTTTAATCACAATTTAAAGAACAAGACCATGTGGTCCCAATATGTGGCTTTCTATGTGTATCACAGACAACGTAGGCTTGGAATGGATGACTTTAGGAAGCAAATGATTTCCTACCAAGGAAGAACATAGTTTAAGTACAAGGAGAACCGTGATTTAGTAACATTTAAGTCTCTGAGAAACAAAGTGTTAAAAGGAAGTAGGAATTCTTTTCTAAAGTTGTCCTCAGGATCTGTGTATGAGACAAACTCGGCTGGTGCCTTAGAGATGAGAGAGTGCTCACGGCTTCCTCTGGCCCTCAGTAGGCTCCTTTGTTCTGCTCTGTCCCTGGGGCACATCTTCCATGTAAGGCAATGACAGTTATTGTTATCAAGCAGACGTATCAGTTCCATTCACAATTACACTGCTTGGTCCATTTTTCTCTTATCTAGAAAGACCCTTCATTTCTCACGATTACTTTAGCTAGCAAAAATGGGAAAGAAGTCAGGAATTAGAATGCATGGAAAACAAGATGGTTCAATGAGATGCAATCTATACGGAGTGCAGTGCATGGCTATTGCCGCTGGTCAGCGGAATCCCATAAGCCAATAATTTAAAGGTATTGATGCAAGACAAATGTTTGTGGTTATCTCAAAAGTACGATTTCTGTCCCCAATGTTTTTCAGTGATCCATCCTGGCGGATCAAGGAACAACCAATGGCCGATGGGTGCATTTGAAAAGACAGCAGGATGATTCCAGTATGTCTTCCTCCTTTTCTCTCCAAAGAATTAACACTGCTGTCTATATGGTGCTCATTTGTTCCTAATATCATTGGAAATAATAATTGACAATTTCTTCCAGCAACATTGATCTGGTGTCTTTAAGTAGCTTTAAGGAGAGCAAGCCATTGTGTGTAGACAGATACCCCTATAAATGGTATAGTATATAATATATACCTATATAAGGCAGGACTCACAAGACAGAGGTTGGACTAAGCCGTCACCCTTCAAGTCCAAGTCGAGTCCCAAGTCATTGACACCATGTCCCAAGTCAAGTTTCAAGTCACCAAGAATTCTTCCAAGTGGAGTCCCAAGTCAAGCCACTTGATTTATCAAGTTGTTTGCAAGTCATACTTAGTTTGTTATAATGCCAAAACGACTGTCAATAATATTTGTTACATTTTGAATGTGAATAGCTAAATTGAATGCAGGCTTCTGTAAAACTGCCTTCCTTACGTTATATGTCCATGGCTTTCTCCTCTGATAGCTGAAGGGGGGTAGGGAGGAAGGTGGTGTTACAGAAGCCTCACTGCCTTCCTCCTTCTTGTAGGCGAAGGTATCGTGGTGTTAGCTACCCGTCTACCGCAGGACACAGTTCAGACACATGGTACTGTGCCTCATTGACCTGTCCACATAAAGAAACAGAGCTCTGATTCTGTTCATGAGCACAGGATCACATTTTAAGTCCACAGCTTTCTCCTCTGACAGCTAAAGGGGGCAGGGAGGAAGGCAGTGAGGCTTCTGTAACACCGCCTTCCTCCCCACCCCTTCAGCTGTCAGAGGAGAAAGCCATGAACTTAGAATGCAAGGAAGGCTGGGAGGAAGGCGGTGTTACAGAAGACTCACTGCAAGTTGAGTTGCAAGTCGCTGGACCCCCAAGTCCAGTCGCAAGTCGTTTAGAGTTCCAACCTCTGTAACAAGATATGCTCCAGGTAGAGGTTAATTGAGTTTTCTATTAACAGGGGTTAGGTGTGTGTAGTGTGCAGAGTGCAGGAGTCAGGTATATGTAATGTGCAGAGTGCAGGGGTCAGGCATATGTAATGTGCATAGTGCAGGAGTCAGGTATATGTAATGTGCAGAGCAGAGTGCAGGGGTCAGGCATATGTAATGTGCATAGTGCAGGAGTCAGGTATATGTAATGTGCAGAGTGCAGGGGTCAGGCATATGTAATGTGCAGAGTGCAGGGGTCAGGTATATATAATGTACAGTGTTCAGGAGTTAGGTGTATGTAATGTGCAAAGTGCAGGGGTCATGTGTATGTAACATACTGCGTACAGGGGTCATAAGTACATCCCAGCGCCCTCTATTATTCATTTTACTACCACCCTTTTGTTAATGAAACACAGCAGAACCCATGCCCACACACTGTATACATATACTCTATATACCTATACATATGTATGGCAATGGACAGGAGGGTTAAGGATAGGCACTAGGATTTGTAGTTGGGCACCATGAAGGGGAGGTTAAGGTAAGGTACTAGGAAAGAAGGGGTAAGGTCCAGGCACCAAAAAGTAGATATTAAGGTTAGGCACCAGGAAATGGTTAGGGCTAGGCAGCAGGTAGGTTATTTGATCAGAGCATTTTCACATTCAGTAGGAGGATTCCCAGTACCCTGTGGGGGAGCATGCAAGTGGCATTGTTATTATCTGACTGCTGGGGGCAGTTTCTGGTAGGATTTTGACAGCAGCTGCCAGCAGAGATTAGAGAAAGGGGAGAAGGCCACAGCCATTTCATTTCCCTTGCATTCAACCATGCATGAGAAGGATGTTAATAACATTACCTATTGGGAAGTATACCTGATCTCTCTGCAACCCAGTAGTACAGAATTTATAAATGGGTTGCCGTTAGTGTAACTTCCTCTAATAGCATCACTTGGTGCCGTCCACATGCCCCACACCAACCTAGATATGCCATTTTCATTAGGCCCCATGCTGTTCTTACTTCTCAAAACCACATGGCTGAAATGGGAATTTACAGAATCTGGGTACAAGGCATTAAAAATCAATGAAAACCATAGATAACAAATTACATTTAAAGCGCCTCTCTGGGCAACATCACTGAAGCATACAACAAAGAACCAATGATTTAATTACAAAACAATAAAAAGAAATGATATTTGTTTAATATACACAGTGTTTCAGCAAACTAAATATCATCCAGTTAGGGTTAAAATGTACTTTAAAAACTTAAAATCAAAGCTATAAAAACAAGTTGATAAAAAAATAGTAGTTGTATTATAAAAAAAAGCGCATTTTTAAAATTCCTTTACAAATTCAACAAATGGTATAAATCTACAATGCAAAAACGACTTATATCTTTACTAACTGCAGCTCAGCAAATGCCCCCGGGGCTACTGTGTCATCTCGGATTGGGCAGAGCGCTCTGATGAGGTGCAGAGCCTCACCCTGAAACACACACCACCATTATTGTGTGTCCGACTGACGCAGACGCTGATTCGCTCAGGAAAAAAAATGAAGAAAAATTTCCCTTTTTTTCTGATTTGTTTTTTTTTTTAAACATTTCATCTGTTTCCATTTAATCCTAATTTAACATGCTTGGTAAAACAAACTAAAGAAACACAAAGAACAGATAAGGGATCTCGCTAATCATTCCTACTGTGTAAAACGTAGGAGTTTGAAGAAGTGCAGCGGAACGCAATTATATTGTATTTTAATTTGCGGTGTTGCTGTGATCATAATGAAGATTTTTGCATAAACTGTTATGACGGGACAGATTGAGATATGCAAATACTTTGTCTTAAATTGTTAGGAGTTACATTCTGCTTTATGTTTTTTGAGGGAGGGAAAGTTTGGATTCTACAAAGCAATTTATAAAGACAAAGTTTAGTTGTAATATTTGAATATACATGGAAGAAAAGCTTGATTTAAATAATCTCCTCAGTGTGTGTTGATGCTCTGAAAACTTTGTTTCCATATATAAATTATATTTATATGTGTACATTGGAACAGTTATGTTTGCTTGTTATATACCCAAGTATTTCAGATTTCTTCAGTGCTACATGGTGGTTTTCCTTCTCAACAAGTCTATAGGAGTTTGGACTTTTCACCTAGCAAAATGAATTATTACTCTGCAAAGGAATAGCTTTGAAAACAAGATTATTAATATTGTTATTAATAATAATACTAATAATAATAATAATAATAAATAGTATTTATTTAGCGCTAACATATTAAGCAGCGCTGTACAATAAATAGGAGTTGCAGATGACAGACAGATACTGACAGTGACACAGGAGGAGGAGACGGCCCTGCCCAGAAGAGCTTACAATCTAGGAGGTAGGGGAAGTATCACGCAATAGGAGGGGGAAGATATGGAATGGTGGGTAAG
The DNA here is from genome assembly GCF_032062135.1 of Pyxicephalus adspersus. Lineage (NCBI taxonomy): Eukaryota > Metazoa > Chordata > Amphibia > Anura > Pyxicephalidae > Pyxicephalus > Pyxicephalus adspersus. The sequence goes on from NC_092862.1 coordinate 138,879,089, forward strand.
TAGTTTTTTTTAAGAGAAACAAGAAGACAGGGAGGTAATTTTGAAAATATTAGGGGGCTCTTTTAAATGAACAAAAAGTAGGAGCAAACCGACGAGGAACGACCATTCCAGAGAGTAGGGGCAGCTCTAGAAAAGTCTTGGATATATGCTGACTTCAGCCATCCAATCATGCACATTCATGTTTGTTTATTTTTCTTTGTAGGTGATTGGGTATTATTTGCAAATAAATGGGCCAGCATCCTAAAAGACAGCCATACGAGTGGCTGTGCATTGCCATGTGTTGCAGTATAATGCACAGTAACATACTTTCTTTAAGTGAAAACACAACATTTTCATATTCCAATGACCCCAACATAACCATTGTTCAGTTTTTTGTAGGGAACCAATTGACCTACCAGAACGTTTTTGGGGTGCAGGAAAAAAAACAATGGGCTTGATTTATTAAAGCGCTCCAAGGCTAGAGAGGATACATCAATGAAGCTGGGTGATCCAGCAAACCTGAAATGAATCTGGTCCAGGATTCAAAACATTTGCTAACAAATAGCAAATGACTTTTAGGAAATCTATTCCAGGTTTGCTGGTTCACCCAGCTTCACTAATGAAAACGTGTCTTCTCCAGCCTTGGAGAGCTTTAATAAATCAGGCCTAATGTGCCAGGAGAAACCCATGCTATCACAAGAAGAACATACAAACTTCATGCCATGTCCTGGTTTAGATATGAACCTGGGACCCTAGTGCTGAATAGCAAGGGTGCTTGAGAACATTCGGTCCTAACCGTTTAAGACCATTCATATGAAAAAATCCTTTAAAGCAGAAAAAAAGTTACTTTATTGCAGTAGGGATAGACGGAACCCATTCTGCAATACAATAATAACCTTACCTTACCGTACCTTGGTTATCTTAATTGGTTTAGGCGATATGACGTAACACCAGTGCAGCACGCGGGAGTTTATTTGGCCTTGGCAGCTGGAGGTGGAAGCCAGGATGTGCTGGGTACGCTCACACGTGTGCAGATTTTGACAGATGAGGACATTTTATTAGTTCCACTTTAAGGTTTATCTGGGTAAAATTATGCACAAGTGTACAAAAAAGCCAAACACTGAACAGCGGATATTTAACCGGAACCAAGCGCAAGAAGAAACTTACCCCCCAAAAATGCTTAAAAATGTCCCCAACAAAAAATTCAATCATGACATGTCTTTGCGTTTTAGATTTTTCCTGACTTGAAGAGAGACCATTGCTTTTGGAATCTTCTGAATCTGGCGTTTTATAGAGTGTTGTATTCTTGGTCCCACCATTGACACTTGTGGAAGTTTTGAATTCCTAATATTCTTCAGGTGATGCTTTCTCTTCAGTGTAGAAGAAATATTTTATTCATTGCATTTGTTTTTATTTTAGCTAAAAAAAAAAAGCAATATTTTTTTTCCTGTAGGTCCAGTGGTCTCAAAGATCTTCTGGTGGTGAGTGGCCTTTGCTGCTCCATGGATGGGGGCTCACATATTGATGTTTAGTGGAGTGGCACTTTGAGCCAAAGGCAGCATGATAAGGCCACCCCAGGGGAAGGTCTATTACAGCCTGGGCTCAGAGAAAGTGGGTTAAGCGAGGCAAGCAAGAAAGAAATACCGTATTACCAGGAACAGCACCTGTTTAATAGTATGTATTGTAGTTGAAAAAAATTCCTTGGCTGTCCTAAGGTGGAAACTAATGCTGTGATACTCACCTGTCCCCATTCCCTGGTAGGGTGCTGCCATCGTCTTCTTTCTTCTCTACCTGCAAACAATCTTTGGCTGGGATGCTATAACTCCTGCACTGGCATTCATTCATTTCTGGCACTCACAGAGGCAGCCCGGATTGCTAGGCATTATGGCAACCAAAGCTGACGCTATCCATGCACAGTTCAGCTTTTTGTTGGATATCCAGAGCGATTGAGATTATTGAAGAAGGAACATCTGTAACAATGACCTGCCTGATTTTGTATTCCTAATTAAAGAACTTTAGTTCGGCATTAAATACTTTATAATAAATAACTCTAGAAATATATTCTTTCAGAAAATCTGCAATTGTTTCCCTTTAAACCATTTGGATATTCCCAAAATAAAACATTTTTGTATTTGCAAAAACCCTGTGCTCGTTAATTTCCAATATTTATAGCGCCTGTTAAGGACCTGCCTGGTGTTGGTCCCTGACGGAGTTAAGATACAGTAAAAGAAAATCAACAGCTTTTTAAAATATTGCCATTTCACCAGGAAATATTCCTCCCCGGGGTGTGAATTTAATGCTGAAATAAAAGATGACTTGTTAGTGCTGGCCAACGTTCGTCTCTAACCTCAGCGCTCAGCCAATTCAAGACCGATAATGTTACTTTCTGAACGCGCTCCAGAACACAGCGAATCTGGCTACCTCAACATGTATAAACCCCAAGAAAATATTCCTTTAAATCCTTTCCAGACTTTTTTTTTGTCTTTTAAAGTCCTGGAAAATATTAATGAATAACATCTGTCCTGATTAAGTGCAACGCAACAAATCCGCATATCAAACAGGCAATGTGTCTTCATTTAGGTCAAACAGAACGTGTTGATATTTGTAACACGTTTTTATTATCAGTCCGAGACTGGAAGGCTAAAATGGTACCGAAACGTATTTTGAGGGCGGGTCCTATGAGAAGGGTGTACAGTGCTATTCAATTCCCCTGAATAATTTTGGCTGTCTGTTGTAAAATATGACTTGTTGTTATAATATTGCATTTTGTTCGCCAGGGTTTAACTTTAGGTCATGCTGAATACAAGATTGTGTATTGGAAATCTTTCCACATTTGTGTTTTTTTGGGTTGCTCCCCCTAGTGCCTAGAAGTTCCTTGCACTCATTTTGACCTGGTAGGCATTGGGACAATACAGCACCCCTCAGCATTGGGAGATCACTAGATTGCATTGTAATGGCCTACCTGATGACCTCTGCAATTCTAACATTAAACCATCTATGTAACTCTAACATCAATGTAACCTTAATACTAAACATTCATGTATCATTGACTCCTAACTGTAACAATATGGCCCTGATTTATTAAAGCTCTTTAGGACGATAGGAGGATAGACTATCATGGGTGAACCTGTGTGATCCAGCAAAACTGGAACTGATCTAAAAACATTTGCTAACTAATATCAATATAATTTGATATTCTATCTTCTCCAGTCTTGGAGAGCTTTAATAAATCATACCCTAATGTAACCTGTACACAAATGTTCCCTGTTAACCCAACACTAACCCTCCCTGTAAACCTAACATTGACATCAATTCTCCCTATAATCCTAACACTAACCCACAATAAAACCTCTTACACCAACCCTATCTGGATCGTAACACTAACCCCCACTTTACCCAGAAAAAATAATCCTCCCTGTAAACCAAACTGTAAATGTTCCCCTAACTTTAATAAATACTTCCCTGTAACTTAAATTGGAGATGGACAGGCAATTTTTGAGAAATTGATAATGCCAAAATGCCAAAAATTCACAAAAATTTGACTAATTTTCACAGTTTCTCAAATTTAATTTGCTGACTTTACAAGATAATTGCAAAGCTCTCATTCAGGGTATTCTAGAGAGTTTAGGGGAAAACATGAAAATTAATGTCTCCTTTCCCATTTCCCCTTCTATCTTTACCCATAAAACTACTTTTTCTGCAACCCCTTTCTTTAACCCTTACACTAAAGCTATGTACACACTTCCAATTATTATCGTTGGTAAACGAACGACGAACGATCCTGCACGATATCTGCGAACGATCGTATAGCACCGATCCTGTACATACAGATAACGACCTCGTCCTATTCGGCTTGCTCCTACTTTCTGCTCATTTAAAAGAGCACTCAAAACCCATTTTTTCAAACTTGCCTACCCATCTTCTTCTGTCTTTGGAAACCCCCACTACTTCCCACCATTACATATCTCCAATCCTATTGTGTGTAAATTCCCCCACCTACTAGATTGTAAGCTCTTCGGGGCAGGGTCCTCTCCTGTGTCACTGTCTGTATTTGTCTGTGATTTGCAACCTCTATTTAATGTACAGCGCTGCATAATATGTTGACGCTACATAAATCCTGTTATTATTATTATTATTAATAATAATAATAATAATAATAATAATAATAATAATAAATAAATACATTATTTGAGACAAAGACATACTCTTTCCTCTTTTTTTTTTTAACTATTAGATATGAACCAAAAAAGAAAACACAATAAATACAAAGACAGGGGTAAGACTTCTTCTTTATCCTTTTCTAGTAACAATTGTAAAATGTTGTCATTCCCATCACTTTCAGTCCCGGTGACATCATGACAACTAGGGAGGGCAAAATTCAGCAATGGGTGCACAGCTGTACAAACCAGATGGAGGTTCTAATACCAACTACAAAATAATGGTTTGTCTTTAAACAGACTAAAAAAGTAATATTTTTAGACTTAATCAAAATTTCTAAATAGTTACTGATCCTTTGCTTTAAGAAGGTATTGCAGAATCATTTCTAAAAAGAGAATCTTGCGTGACAGACGTCAGACTGAACAGATTCAGCAGTAACATGTGCCGGGCGGGATTCCAGAATGTTGTTGAATTAGACTTGGCAGTCCTTTCGGAGTGCTAAGATTTTATATTTAATTTACACAAGCCCCTTTATATATAAATAAATAAAATGATCTGATATATGCCAAACGCTGACACCTGCCTAACCACCTGCAGCCTTCTTCCTGCTTCAATATAGAGAGCTTGCACACAGAATTCACCTTCAGTTATACCAACAAGCCGGCGTTCTATTGATTTATTTTGGGTTGCTTTGTGCTTTAGCTGAAACAACGTTCACCCAATGTTTTCTAGGCATTGCACGTCACCAGAATGACTTTTGTTTTACTTGTCAGCATTATTATCATCATCACTTGGAGTTTGGCCGACGTTTAATGAACCGCCATTGTTTACAATCTTTCTCAAGAGACGTATGGCAAAGGCACAAATGAAGGAGCATTTGCAAGCAACAATGCTTTTGAAACCAATCAGTGACCTATTAATGCTATCCAGAAAACACAGTGATTGTGCTAAAATCAGAACGTTAAGGAACCACTCTGGGCACCAAATGTTTTATGGTTTATAAGGGATTAGTAGCAGTAATTTCATAAAAACACATGGCCATGGTGCCATTATGAGTTGCGTTTTATAAGGGGCCAAACATAGATGGGGCATAGACACAACACCAGACCTGGAGCTAGAAAATTACAAGAAGAACAGCAAGAGCTGTAATATTTTGCCGAATACTTGCTTTTCCTGTCAAGGCCGAAACACTTTATGGCTTCTGTGAGTACATAGTTACATTGTTAGTCAGGTTGAAAAAAAGACATAAATCCATCAAGTTCAACCACTAGGGAAATAAACATATTACAGATATAAAACCCTATTACATAGATGATCCAGAGGAAGGCAAAAAAACCATTATAAAACATTGTTCAATTTACTCCAACAAAATTCTTCCTGATCTTTTGAAGCAATCAGATGTTCCCTAAATCAACATTCTCTGTTATCTTTACTTTAAAGCCTTAAAGTATTATTCTGTTATATTCTGTGCTTCTAGAAATCATCCAGCTTTTTCTTTAAGCAATCTATAGAACTTGCTGAAACTACTTCCTGAGGGAGCCGATTCCACATTTCCACAGACCTTACAGTGAAGAATCCCTTCCTTATCCGGAGCTTAAACTTCTTTTCCTCCAGATGCAAAGAGTGCCCTCTTGTTTTTTGTAATGACCATAAAGTGAATAATGGGGAAGAGAGTTCTCTATATGGACCATTTATATATTTATACAGGGTGATCATATCCCCCTTATACGTCTCTTCTCAAGGGAGAATAGTTCAGCTAATCTCTCCTCCATTCCTTTTATTAGTTTAGTTGCCCTTCTCCGCACTCTCTCTAATTCCAAAAAAATCCTTTTTGTGAACTGGTGCCCAAAACTGGACTGCATATTCCAGATGTGGTCTGACCAATACCAGCGGGGCGAATAACATTGAAACCTTCTAGCAAATTGCATCCACAACTTCTATGGTTTTGGGGGAGGATGAGGGGTATCATTGCCCTTTGCTTCTTGGAACAGCCAAGAGAGTTGTTGGCCAGTTCTAAGGATGACTTTCATCTTCTGTTCTGCCCAGAACATTGTCACCATCTTTGGGGTTTTCCCTAATCAACCACACTGAGACACAGCAACATGTGACATATTATACACTATACAGAATGTGCAGTCCATGTAATGCTGCCTGGGTTGTGGTTGGAGGAAGAATGGAGCCCAGGGGTAAAGAAACAATAGTGCCTATTGGGGTAAGACGGAGGACAATAGTGCTAAGCAGAGGTGGTGCAGAGTAATAGTGTGAACCAGGGGCTGGGGAGATCAATAATGCCCGGCTGGAAATAGGGAGCAATGGTGTTCATGGAGGAGTGGAGAGAAAAAGGTACCCTGCGAGTGACGGAGAAGAACATCAGTGCCCAGCAAAGGGGAGAAATAGTACCCAGCAGGGGGGCAGAGGAGAACAATAGTGCCCAATGGTTGACAGTGCCCAGTACACCAGAGATTTGCCCATTTGACCACCATTTTGACCACCAATGCAAAGATGCATGACACTGACAACCAATTTAATAGGGCACTACAATGACTTCTAATGTAGAGAGGAACTTCCAAGTGGTCACCAAGTGGCACTAGATTGACCACCAATGTAAAAGGGCACTACACTGCCCAATAAGTTAGGGGGGCACTGACCATGAAAGTGAAGGGGCACTGCACTGTCTACTCATGTAAAGGAGCACTACATTTACTACAAATCAGGGGCTTTATAATGACCACCAATGTTATGGGGCACATGCTACCCATGTAAACTGGCACTATATTGACTACAAATAAAGGGCACTACATTGACCCCCAATATTGGGGGCACAACACTGGCTACCAATGTAAAGGGCACTACACTAATTTATTCAAGACATTTATTCAAGGGGCTCTACACTGGCCAATAATTTAGAGGGGCACTGAACAAACGTAAAGGGGAACTACATCGGCCAGCACTGACCACTACGGTAAGGGAGCAGTACACCACTGACCACCAACACAAAGGAACTTTTTTTCATCTGTATTTCTTTTCATTTTTTCATTCTATGGTGAAAATGCTGCTGTAGGACCTGAAAGATGTTAAAAAACTGATTCTTTGAAATTACCGGGTAAAAAGCTTGAAAAAAGAAAACTAATGCATCAACCATATCTAAGGACTACTATGCTGCAATATGTAACATTTTTGCTTTTGGTTTTTGATCCATTTTAACTTAAAAAAAAAGACCACAAATAAAGGAATATCTACTAAACAGTAGTTTTGGGGGCTTAAAATTGCTGCGATTACATAGAAGAGGATTTAGAAGCCAATAATGGTGGTAATAAAGGCACAGACAAAGACTAAGAGGTGAAAATAAGAGCCAAGGATTAAAAGTGCGGTTTTGTCCATCTACTAATGAAAGATGGAATAATTTCTGTCAAAATGGCTGGGCTTATTATTACATTTGCTCGGCTGAATATATTTCGGGTAATTACGCCTTGTTAGAAAATGACCATTTAGAAGATGCAGGTGTAGCTTTTTGAACAGTAGCCAATGATTCTCTTGCTCAGTGATTTTACACACACTTCTCTAACACGCTCCACTATGCAATTAATCCCATTATACAGGCAGCTGCACTGTGTGTTTAAAGCCATTTCACCAAGAGATGCACCAGGGCTTATTGTGGAGCAGATAATTTGATTCTTTTCTTATTTAAGATTGGCCTGTGCTCTAGTGGATAACTACCCTGCTTTGTTAGTGCCCCAAGCCGTTGCAAATATTTAGCAAAAGAAAGAAAAAAACCTAACTCTGTAACATTTCGTTTGGTAAAGCATCGTGTATTTTAAACAACTTGCAATTTTTAAAAATAAAATCTACTGCTTTCAGCATTTGTGGCATCGCGGTGCCGCTTATGCAGCCACTTGGGCATCCAGGGCTTTTTCAGACTTGCGGTAGATGGCGGTGTTCTAGCGCAGACTCCACCATGTTCCCAAATGTCTCCATTTAAACCAGACCTAAACTCAACATTTTTACCTTACATAAAATAGTAGAAAACCCCTATATGTAAAGAAAAAATTCTATTTATTTATTTATTTTTTTTAAAAACGGTGCAGTGTCGGCCCTTTAAGACGATCAAGACTGAATGGGAGCGCAGGGGAAGACTGATCTCGGGCATGCGCAGAAGGGGCATTTTTTCCAATAAGAGAGGTCAATCTCACGCATGTGCAGTGAGATCGGCTCTCTTTTCTTTCTCCTTTACCTGCGCAGTGCAAGATTGGGTGACCTAGCAAGGTGACCAGAAAAGACTGAAGATGGCTGTGCCCCACTCTTCCTCAGCACCGAGGCGAAGAAGAAGAATTCCAGAACAGCGCGGGACCGGAACTCAAAAAGTTCCAGCGCCATCGAGGGATCAGTGGGATTAAAGGTTAGTGTGATTTTTTTATTTTCATTTTAGTTCCGCTTTAAGGACTCTTTTTTTTTGCACATGACTGCAGTTCCTGAAAGCAAAGTCCTGGCTGTGCAGTTGCGTTTTCTACAACTGCACCTCAACCTTAGTATCCCTCAAACCCATGACAAAGCGATTGTCAAATTCTGCAGTTGACAGCATAATAGTTGCAGAGGGGTGGCTGGGAGTAGCCAATAGCACAGTTTTCAACCTGTACAAATCTGTAAGTCTAAAAAGATCCCTGGGGTTCAAATTGGTGGTTAGGTTGCTGCACAGTTATCAATTCCTTTTGCCTTCTTGTTTTTGGCAACCCTTAAAGAATCAATGGGAGCAGCAAGGAGCAGTTCAGTATGGCCCTCTGTAAAGTATGACAATTCTGGTTAAGTGTGGGCAGTCTGGTTGGGTGATGGTCTCCATTGCTAACCACTTAGTCACCACTGGGTTGGTTCTTAATGAATCCAGTGTTTCTACATTTGGCAGATGGTGGCAGTGAGTGATACTGAACCCTTCACCATCACCCCCTTTGATTCTCTATGGGTAGCCATGGATGAAAAGCTACATGTAGCGGGTACAGTGCACAAGCAAGCCTTACTATTTACTTGCAATCCAGCAATGGCAGCATGGCATTGCCAGAGAGAGTTTCTTGATGGTGCAAGGTATGGTGAGAGGCTCAACTGTTCAACTTCCAATCTGAAGCCCATGTCACTGTATGACAACACAAGAGAACAACTAGGAAACATTGCCAACCTACAATAAGTGCCTGAACAAGGATCTTCATACCAGGAGACCCTACCTGTATAGCAATATGATATCACCTATATAGTATGTAATTGTTAATACACATTTAAATCAAAGCTGCAGATTTAAAAATTGCTTTTTAAATGACATTGGGTTCACTTTAAGCTTTTATGTGTTTATTATGATAGCCAATTACAACTTTAGCATCCAATAAATCAATGCCTCCACATGAGGTTAAATAAAAAAGCCACAAAGTGCTTAAAACAGAAAAAAATTAAATAACTTATATGGGTTAATGGTTTGAAGGTATCTGCTTTCACCCAGTATAATGCATTCATTTGATTTCCTAATTGCAGTTTTGTGAGCAAACTCCATGTAGATGGGTTTGTGAATTAAATTTAAAGGCAATCAGGAAAATGGGATAATTTGTTAAAAATAAATATTACCTAATCACTCCCACAGTCAGGGGAAGCGAGCACTCATCAGAAGACAATTTATTTATTTTAAAGGAGACTGTAGGCTTTTTAAAAGGGACATGAAGACTGTCGGGGTGTGTGTGCAGAATTTTATATTTGTTTCAGCAACCCAATGATTCCTAATGCAATGCATATTTTAGTATACATGATGCATGCATAACAGCCTTGGTGTCTTGGGGTGTTTTTTAAATGAAGTGGGGCTGCAGCATACCATAAAGTTTTTTTGTGCATTGCCTTGTGTTGTATTTGCTAAGCTTCACATCTTATTGCAATGCAATAGTGCAAATGGTCCCTGAAATGGTCAGCCCATCTAATATTGATCTATTAGTGTTTGATAGATAATGGCATAATAATCTGACAGTTTATCTATCTTTCCAGAGACTCGATTGGTTAGGATTATCCAAAGCTCCCTGCTGAATTTTATATTTTAATATGGCATTACATCAAACAGAATGTAATAGGAGGAACACAAAAAGTTGGCAGGAACACCCAAAACTACCAGATGGACAAGAACAAAATTTTCAAATTTTGGAAAAAAAATTGTGGGCAGGGAATTCTACATTGCAGAGAAGGGATAGGCAATCCTATGCCAGGATCGCTAGGATCCTGAAAACAGGCAGATAAGTTTTATCCCCTGTCCATTATACAATGAAGAACCTGCCTGCTTCCAGTTTTGTATTTTTTACGTTAGTCCTGCTTTAAACTAGGCAGGAGTACTTGCACAAATTATACTTATCCCGAAAAAAGGGAAGCTAATGCAGCTACCATATCTAAAGACAGGTACAGTGAAATATAACACAAAACTCAAACAGAGAAAGCTGTATTTTTTAGGAATGGGGTAATATATTATAAAGTGATTCGCACAAAAATCAGTGACAAGTACACGCAATAGCTGAGTGTAGTTGTTCCCATTTAAGGTTCCATGGGATAGAGGACCAAACATATACATAAATGGTGGCAAGATTAATGTCTCATGTTCCGACGCAGAATAATGTCTCATGTCCCGACGCGTTTCGCCAATAGGCTTATTTAGGGGATTTGTTGAGAGTGTTACCACATAGTAACCATGTGAGTTTCATCCTGGGGTGAACAAAATACTTAAAGGGGGTTGGATCCAAGGTATTCAAAGTAGAATCATAGACAAAGGCCCTGATTTATTAAAGCTCTCAAAGGCTGGAGAGAATACACTTTCATCAGTGAAGCTGGGTGATCCAGCAAACCTGGAATAGATCTGGTCCAGGATTCAAAACATTTGCTGGCTAATAGCAAATGATTTTAAAAAATCCTTTCCATGTTTTCTGGATCACCCAGCTTCACTTCTGAAAGTGTATTCTCTCAAGCCTTGGAGAGCTGTAGTAAATCAGGGCCAAAGAATCTGCTGCTGGGAAGATACTCTGGGGGGTTGATGTATAGAACAACCAGAGGTGGAAATATACATTGAAATATAATAAATGTTTGTACTTAGGGTCAGATATCACCTTAAGAATAGCCTTTTCCTTTCTATGGATCCCAACCAAGCACTGCTGCCCAACCATGGCCAAGTCCATTCCCAACCATGATCGGGACCTAATAAATGTTAAATGTAGTTGTTCTTCAAAGTTTAATTTGCCTTCCAACAACTGGAGGATACACAACTCTCCCCCCAATGCAACTGAATGTATCAATGTTTCAAACACTGGTGTATTTTTGTAGTTGGAATGAACCTAAAGGTTAAATGTCTATTCCCAGCCTGGGAAGATTGTCCTTGTAATTAGCTGGCTGCCTATTAGCCTGAGAAAAACGCTCCTCCAATTCATCTAAAAATAGCCCTGCCAATGGAGGTGGAGGTGGTGCGCAACATGTTATTGTGGACACAGGAAAAGTGCTAATTCCTATCACATGGCCGGAGCCGGGCCGAGTTAATTTTAGAGATGATTTGAATTTTATAGGAATAAAGTGGAATTAGAACTGTGTCAATGACATTATTCCTATCAGCTCACTAATGACCAATCTGCTACCAATTATTTACTGCTTTGAGAAACACTGGTTTGCTACTCATGTGAATTTAAGGAGGACCTGTCATGGTGGCCTATGTTCGGCAACGATGGGATTCCAATGGCTACAATACTGAGTCATTGATCTGTATATTGGTGGCAAGTTTTCGGAAGATCCGGACCAAAGGATTGTAGTTGCTTGCAATGTTTTATCTGACAATGATGTCCGGGACAAAAGCTTGCACATCCAAAAAACCCAACGTCCAAACACAAATCAAGTAACCTGCATATTGGGAAGACAAAAGAACTACCCAACAAATGGGTTTCCCAATTTTAGTGAATGAGCCCTGCAAATCAAGACTTAACAGTCTTCAAAAACCCTCAAAGACTGCAAGATTTTTGGAGAACAATGTGGTGGACAATAGGACAGAAAGGACAAAGTTCCACAAAGAACATAGAGATTATCATTATCCACATCAAATTTGAAGATACATCTTTAAACAGGGAAGGGGGCCTTCAACAAAATCTATTATCCGATATAATTCTGTTTTACATCATTATTCTTGAGACTTTACGACATGGTCAGCAACTAACAGTTGCAGCAAATACAAATTTCCATAATTTCATGGCACTATATGGGTTATGGAAACTAAACAGGGTACTTCTAGGACTTTGGCTACCATTATCTTCTTGGACATATTACATGGTGATTGGATTAAGGCAGCTTTTTCTGTTTATCTATAATATTCGAGCATGTTCTTGATACTCATTAGAACCTAGGACCACACTTGAATGAGTGGCCAAACATGCTTGACATCTCATAACAAGATCTATGGCAGTGTTTCTCAGCCAGGGATCTGTGGAACCCCGGGGTTCCTCCTGACTTTGCTAGGAGTTCTTTGAACAATGAGCACTTTGTGACTCTTTCAATCAGTTTAATGGACTCCAATGATCTTTTTGGCTATCTGTAAGGGTGATATTCTTCCCAATGGCCAGCAATTTAAGAGACATTCTCCCCACTGACCACCACACCAATATACTCTGATCTATGGATATATTATTTATAGGAGGGGTTCCCTGAAGACCTGAAAGTTGTTTCAAGGGTTCACCATGTTTGAAAGATTAAGAAAGGCTGCTCTATGGCATGGCCTGGATAATAAGAACTTTAGGGCAGCTATCTTTTAGCCTGGCAGGTTTCATTCAAAGTGCTCCCAGTAGCGGATATATTTCCCATTATTAGTATACATGCTTAGTAATGAGTAAATGTAACTTCTCATCGAGATCACAATATCTCCCTGACAATGTCTACATCTCTTTTCTTTCCAGAAGGATGGAGCTAGTTGCAATGTTGCATCCTTATCAATTGAGGATATAGAAGACTAAGGGAATATTATCTAGTGTGACACATCAGGGATTTATTCATGCAAGCTTGTAAAATTACTGACAGGTCCACTTAAAATTAGCAGCAGTTTATGAATTACGTTGCCTGATATATTCCTGGGTATTAACACATGTTCCCACACCTGGCATAACACTATGTTTCACATGTCCTGCTACTAATCCTGAATTTTTCATGTCTGTCAGCACATAGCAAGTGTCAGTCCAGGTAACCGAAACACAAAACACATGGAGAAGCGAACACCCTGCAAACCGGAGGAGGTATTGGCAATGCCCCAGACAACACAAGTGCCCACTGCTGGATAGGAGATGGGCCACATATCACCCTAACATAGTACAGTAGCTTGACAAATGATCTGCAAAACAAATTCACAGAACATTTGTAACTCACTACGGAACCTTCCTCAATCTCATATTATTACTAGAAAAAACTCCTAACTGATCAGCAACAATTCATTATTGCATGAAAGCAAAAAAAGCAGAATGCCACTGAGATATTTTGATTGTTAAAAGGAAAAAAAGGTCACAAAAAAACTCAATTTATTTAATAATATTGATACTGTTTTAAAGTTACACCTGCACTTACCCAAAAAGTATACTATAATATTGGAACCAACCTTCTCTCCTCCATTGGATCCCTAAAATAACCAAAGTGCTACCGGTTTATAACCTGACTTACATAAATCAGAACTGGCCACTAGAGGTAAGCAAATGCCTGAAAAGTTCCTTCTCATGTTTTGGCCATACTGTTTAAAGACCTGCAAACCTTCAAATTTGGAAATTCCAATTAGAAAGTCCCAATGAACTTTTAAAAGATCTGCAAACCTTTAACATTTGGAATTTTCAAACTGGACGTCCCATTGAAATCAATGCAAATTTGAACCAAATTCTAAAATAATGTGTTTTACCAAGCACCTAATCATGCAAAATTGTGTAGAATGGTTTGACAAGCTCTTGGCAGCTTTGCTTGACATGGTGATGGCAACAACAAATTCTTCTTTAGTTCTACCAAGGATACTAAGGGTACCTGGTGGCACTGGCAGTCTGGCAATGGATGATTAAGCAATAGAAGCAACCGGTCAGACTTCTTTTTTCTTTTTGGTGGTTAGGATTTCTAAAAGGCTGCTGGGAGAGGATTAGGGGGACCAAATACTTTTTGTCCCCCTAGTCCTCTCCCAGCAGCCTTTTAGAAATCCTAACCACCAAAAATAAAAAATTCAGATTAAGCCACTTGAATTCAATAAATTAGGTTGAAATTTGGGATCAACCCTACTGTACTCACAAATTCTAGAAAATTTGGTTATCTTGGTTTGAACATACCTCTAACCATTGATATATTATATTATATTATTATTATTATTAATAATAATAATAATAATAATAATAATGATAATAAATTATATTATTGCTATACTAGAGTACCTAGTGGTTAAATGGTAAGAATATATTAAATAGGAGGATCCAATGGTGTGTACCAGTATGGTGTTTTAAAAGAGTGAGATCTAACTGTATTGATTACATAGCGTGAGCTAGACATGAACAAAGCAAGATCTGGTGCCAGGGCATTGGTATCCGCTACTTTCAAGGAATATATCACACGGGTATACCAGGGGGCTGCAAGAGAAGTCTGTCGGCCAAACTTGCCTGGGTAAGAGCCTAGGAACAACTCCAAAAATATGTCAATTTAGGATCAATAAAAATGATAATTATATATATATATTTATTAGTAATAATAAACTGTTTTTATATAGCGCCAACATATTATGCAGCGCTGTACAATAAATAATGGTTGCAAATGACTGACAGATACAGACAGTGACCCAAGAGGAGGAGAGGACCCTCCCCAGAAGAGTTTATTAAGAAAAAGTTTAAAATAATTTGAAAAGTCTTTAAAAAACAAAATTGATGTAAAAGAAAAGCAAACAACCATCTAAAATATTTGTCTTCTCTGCAGTTTTTTTAATTGGTGACAGTTTCTTTCTATATAAAAGGCTTTAAACCAGTTGAAATTCTATCGCCGATTTTTTGGCAGGGACTTTTGAAAAGTAAGTGTTTCTGTTTTGTTTTTCACCGTTCACAACGCTGCCATCTTATTTCCCATCTGGCACATTGGCCACCGTCTGCAATGTTTAAAAACTTTGCTTTATTTGTACTTGCAAACTGCAGAGAGCAAGCCAGAGCTTTCCAGAATTTTAAGGATCTCATTAAGAGGTATGCACTTACATAATGCGACCCTAGCCGGGTTATAATATTTTATGACAATGGTTAGAAACATATGAGCGATGTTTTTTGTAATGCTTCACTTTCTATTTTTTTATTCATTTTTTTTTCCTTGTCTTTCTTGTTTGCGGTCCAAGTTTCAGCTCACAGACATAACTTTGTGTTTGTAGTTTAAGTGCTACTCGGTTGTTCTCTGTTGTGTCTAGCGGGCTTGCTTCCTGCCTACACAAGAGTGTGTGTGTCAATGGACTGAGCAGCCAGGGGTCTGTTGTGCAGCTGTTCCCCCCCACAATCCCCTGCAATGATTGCCACATGACAGAGCCGTGCAACCCTGATGAAAAGAGACAATTTTAGGATAAAACTTCAAACACAGAAACAAACACAGGGAGCACTGGATAATATCAGAGGTTAGAAGGCAGAGTGGCGGGAACAGGCTCCTTATGCTCCACCAGACAACATCCGCTCCGCTCCATACAGAGGTCTGCAAGCTAAAGAGCCACTCCAGATGATGGAAAATGTACAACCCACTAATGTAGCACACAACAATAATTATAAATGGAAAAAATTAAACAAAAATAACATTAAAAACAGTTTTCAATGATAGCAGAGAATTATTTTTATCTGGATATCTAAACCTAGGAACCAAACTGTGATATATTGCAACTTGCAACCCTTGAAATTTTTGGTGGTTGCATTTGTTTGATTTTTTCTGCAACGATGAAAAAAAATATTTGTTGATCCTGTTTGAGTTCCAGTGTTCTTTAATATGTTTGTGCACTGAACTGATATTTCAAACCAGGGATGTTTCTGAGCATTTTGGCACCCTAGATCCCCACCTAAATCTAAAATGTGACTACCTGTATGACAAAAGCTGGTCACCTCCTTACACAAATCAGCACAGGGAAGCATGATATAATAGCCAGCTACCTATTCCAGCACCTAGCAGAATAAACTGTCATTGTCAAACCTGGCACTGGTTACGCTTCATTTTGATTGCCACAATCAGACTTCATAGCCGAAACTAGAAGGAGCTGGTACAGGAATCTATCATTCTGTACTCAACACACAAGGGGCAGGAAAGGGAAGCCATGCCGGAAGGAAGAAGAAGAAGTCTTGCTTCCCTGTGTTGCTTTGCATATGGAGCATATGATCTTGTAATATAAAGGCCAGGCAATGTGCTCAGCATCTGCCGCACAATGCCCAGAGAGCCATATGGTGCCCTAGCATTAGGTGATAAGTCTGTTGACCTTGCTATCTTGCCTAGGGTAAAAATAAATACAGAGAGAAAGAAGCTGGGGCTTTTCATACAGCAATTCAACTTGTATTCAAAATCACAAGTATATCCATTAAGTACTTGGTGATACACAATGACACAAATTCAACAGGTGATGGCTCACATCCCATTAAGCCACATGGGATGTCTCACCTTAAATTATACAAAGGATTCCCTGAAAATCAAAAACAAAGAAACAAGAGGGTAACATCTATATGCCCGACGCGTTTTGCCTATCGGCTTCTTCAGGGGTATACTGAGAATGTTAGGATACTGTATAATAGGATAAAGCAATACCAGGTTATGTGTTTTAAAGTATTTGGATTTTAAATACAACTTGAATTGCTGTGTGAAATGCCCCGACTACTTTCTTTCTTTCTTGTTGTATTGATTTTTATCCAAGCGGGGGTCGGCACCAACATAACAACTTATAGGTAGGGAGTTTTTACAATCTACTTGTGTTTCTAAGCCAAAAATAAGTAGAAGTTTAAACAATGCTTACCCAGCTATCTTATCTGAACCACAGTGCACCTCTCTATGATGAGGAGGGGGTGGTGGTTGTAGCACAAATGACGAGTCCAGCTTAGATAGACAAAGCTATTTCTCCACTGTTAATGTGCAAGGTATCTATAAAGCAGGACATTGGATGACTAGAAATTGGAAGTCCTCAGACACTACAGGCCATCTGCTGCCTCTGACTGCTGGTCTAAGGAGATTTGATGGTATCACTTCTGCACTGTTCTCCTTGCTGGAGGCTCCAACATGAGGAAGCAAAGACCTGCCTCTACCAAGATGGCGGCCTCCATACAGCAACACAGTGCAGAACAAGGTAAGTAATAGGAAAAGCTACAGAGAGACCTTAGGCAATGCTGATGACTAGTTCTTTGCTTGCAAATTTTAGGCACAGCTTTAAAGTGCAATAAATTTGGGCCCCATGGGGATTTCTGCAAAGATGTATAGTAAATGACAAACTTACCCTAAAAAAGAATCCCCTGCAATGTTAATGTTACTTTGTTCTTTTGATGATGGGGTCAGAGTAAGGTAACCCCCGTGCATGCACACAGGATGAAAGTTATAGTATACATTGTAGCGTATGCTTGTCTTCTAACCGAAAAAAAACTGTCAGGCAGGAAGAGGCCCCTATGACAGAAGACACATTCACCCAACCTGCCTGTCCACACCTCACAAAACCCAAAAAGATTTTAATTCATTTCTAAGTGTTCAGTTCCTCTATAAAGAAACAAAATTCAATGCTCCATTTTAATGCTTTTCAATTTTAATGTTTTTCCTCTGCAGGCATGGAAAGAAAGGTCAGAGCACACACAAACACGGCAACAAAATTTGCCAAAACAAAAACACAGCGCTTGGTCATCACTCAAAAGGTTTTGTGAATAAACATCAGAAACAGGTCTTTCCAAATGCCAGGACATCGGTGGTACACAGGTGCAGATTTCCCAAGGTTCCATTGTCTGGACCTTGTGACCTGTTTTCATGTTTAAGACATATTCTGGGCATATTTGAAAATTCAGAAATGCACTTGGTATACCTGGAGATGTGAAGGTGGCCAATAAATCATATTCAACTATATATATGATGGGCTCGATTTATTACAGCTCCCAAAGACTGGAGAATCATGGGGAAAAATTGGATGATCCAGCAAACTTAGAATGGATCTAAAAACATTTGCCATCATACATCCATTTGCTGGATCACCCAGGTTCTCACATGATAGTCTATATTTTCCCGTCTTGGAGAGCTTTAATAGGCCCAATGATTGGGTTCATGGCAAAAACAATGAAGATCTGTCCAGTGCAGCATTCAAAATAATCAGGGCAATTAAAGATGACATTTTGGGCTTTCTGCAGTTTTTCTGCTGTGCTTGTCCAATAAAATAGAAACAATGTCCAACTCAGTTAGATCAGGTTCTCCAGATTTCCACAGGAACCTTATTTACCATTCCCTTACCTGCACACGCTTGCGACACCTTCTCTAATGATTGCTTTACTACTTAAGGCCAATAATACCCCTGAGGAAGCCTAATTGTCAGGCGAAACGTGTTGTATCACACAAAATAAATGGCTACAACTTCTTTTTGGAAACTGGTATCAATGTATGGATGGTGTTTCCTAAATTTTAATACCCATATGCATACTCAATTTTTGGAGCAGGCATTAAGTCCCAAGGCTTTAAGGCTTCAAATGTAAAATAGTAGTCTAATGTCTAGCATCACCGAGTGTATGTGGTCTTAAATTTTACCATGTTTAACTGTAATTCAATATTGTAGTAAAAAAAGTTATTGAATTAATTTTGCCAACAAACCCCTCTGTCTCTTTTCTACATTCATATAAACAAAGCTTATTTAGAAATTCAGTTTGAGGATAATTTTGATTCAATTTTTTAAAATCTAAAACTGATAATGACTTTAGGCAAAATCACTCCGCTCACCTCTAAGGTCCTTCCTACTGACAAGGGTTTCTCAGAAAGCCAATTTAGAAAATAGGAATCCATTAAAATTCAGACTGTCCACCTGACTTTTAAGTGTAGGAGTATCACAAGAGGTCATCACGTGTTGGAATCTGGTTGGTCAAGTCGGTCCAGCCTGTCCACCTCTCTATCAAGGTTCCTGTAGGTCACCTGTCCACTGACTCATAGCCAAAATATTGAGCTGGTTTCAACTGGATTGCTTTTTTTTCCTCAATCTTTGTCAATAAATACATACCTATGCATTTCACCTCAAATCATTAATTTTACGCTCAATATTTTACCAAAGGAAAAGTTGCATGTCCAAAATTCTGATTGAATAACTTTGTTATGATATTGGGTTTCCTTAATATAGACATAAAACTTCCTAAAACAGAAAAAAGAAAAACTAAACACATCCCATACAGTGCTCAACCCAGAAATTTTTTAAGCCAGGTGGGAAGAAATTTTAGGTGGGTGGCAGCCCCTGTATTGTGCCCAAACTCTTTGGTAACCACACAAAAACAGCCGGGTGGGTGCTGAAAAGTGCCGGGTGGTGCGCCCAGCTAAAAGTGCCTGGGGAGAACCCTGCCATATCTGGTGCTGTCCAGCCACCCATTCACTGATCTCATGCTGCTTCTTTTTTGGGTTGAAGGACATCAACGCCATTCAATCCCTTATTGTGAGTCCAGGGTGTAATAGCTCTTCCCTGCAACACGGACTCATAATAGAATGCTAAAGAGAACAGTGCTATATAATTGTGTGTTGCTAGTGTTAAAGCTCTGTATAGACATCCAATGGACATTAGAGTATTGTCGCTGGAAATGATTTTTCATGATTGTTTTCAGTGACAGATGAACATATGAGCTCTGTACCCACAGTGCCATTCTGTCCTATGGGGAGAGAAAAAAGGAGGACAGGTGAGCGGCTACCCGCTGCGCTTTTTTTCATAGGAGTGAACAGAGGTTATTCCTGATTGGTTGTTTATCAAATCTTCCATGTCCCCCCTTCATTTGCTATGGGGCTGCCGTGGGGCAGCGGTTCTCTGGCATAAGGGAGCTTAATGGGCCGATCCAAGCAAAATGTTATATTTGTTTTTGGTTGATTGTCCTAAATCTATTAAAGCAGACCATCAAAAAATAACATTATGTAATAGGGTTGTATCTTCTTTGACATAATGAAAAAAAAATTATTTCTATTTTTAAATAATTTTTTGCATGCCCCTTCTGGGGCGAATTGCATGCAAAAAATAATTTTTTTAAATAATTTTTTACATTACATTTTCCATATCCTTTTGTCTTTACCGCCATGGCAATACAGACTGAAAGGAAAACTCGTAGTGTCCTGGAATACTTATTTTGCATATTCCAGAAAGGCTGCTTCTCTTGCAGATCGGGCATCAAGAACTAAAATTGAACCAGCGCATGTGCAGAGAGTGTGATTGGTGCTTGATTGGAAACCCTTCTGGAAGACATATCATCTGATCTTGTGCATGCTTAGTGCAAAATTAGGCACCCGATCTTCAAAAAAAAAAAAAGGAAGTGAAAAAATTAAATGTAAGTTTCACATAAATGAACACTGTGGCGGATCTTTATTGCAGAAAGATACAGGCAATGTCCCTTTGCAATAAAACAAACTTACTTGCATGATTGCTGTAAAAAAGCGATACCCACAGCATCCCAGGTTCCACTGTGGCTGCTGGTACTTTATGAACTCCTGCACAGAAATAACATCATCCTGTCCAATCATGATGACTGATGACCCAACTCGAGGAAGAAGATCTGGTGTAGATGGTGGTGGAGCGAGGACAGGCAACTCCTAGATACGAAAGGGGCTTCCCTGCTTGCTTGTGTGCAGGATGGAGGCTTGATGGTGGGAGGGGCAGTTTGCATGACTTGCAGAAAAAATCTTTTGCTAAACACAGCTGAGGTTATGGGTGATCTTAGGGCACCGAGCTCTTTCTGCAGCCTCTTGTAACTCTTTATAAAACCAAGGCAAACTCTGCAGTTGTTTCTTTTTGCATATCAAAGCACAGCTTGCTCCAGAAATTAAAGAATATCTAGATTTTTTTTTTGCTTTGTTTGTGATCAGCTCACAGTGGGGATTTTTTACAGTAACTGACACCATGCTGCCTAATAATATGTTAAGACAAACATCTGTCCTAATTGCATTTATTAAAATAATGTACCTGTTCCGACTTACATGCAAGTTCAACTTAAGAACAAGCCTACAGTCCCTATCTCGTATGTAACCCGAGGACTACCTGTATAGTTAATTTATTGAAGAAGAGGCATTGGGCACGATTTATTTTAGGGTTCACTGTCATAAGTGAAGCTGGGTGATCTAGCAAACCTGGAATTGATCTGGTTCAGAATTGAAAACATTGGCTAACAAATAGCAAATGACTGTTAAGAAATCGATTCCAGGTTTGCTGGATCACCCAGCTTCACTAATGAAAGTGTATCTTCTCTAGCCTTGGAGAGCTTTAATAAATCAGGCCAATTGTCTCGGCAATTAAGAACCTGTTTGGTCGCAATTTTTTAATTTTTTGCATTTATTTCCACTTCAAGGGTCCATAGCCAGCGTCAGTCAGGATTTAGGAACCCAGCTTAGAGCTGGCCATGGCTGCCCTAATGTGTGGTTAGGGTGGGGGTAGGGTGCAGCTCCAATATAGTGGAGCCTAGGAGGGGTAAGAAATGGGGATTTAAAGTACTTTTTCTGTAAGTACACTCACACATTAAAGGCTCAGACAGCACTTTAAATGATTCTCTCTGTGATTATTTTATGCAAATGTAATTTTCTTGTGTGTACAAGACACATTATTCCCCCCAGAAAAATATTGCTGATTGCTATTTGATGATTATTTCGCTGCCTTTAGTGCTGTTTTTTTATCTAAGAGAAATGAAATGTGTTTCCGTTTAACAGATACACAATAACATCAAACGAACTGTTTTGATTCGGCTATTCAAACAGAGTCAGTTTTCCTTAATGCAGAAATCGTATTTTTAAATATATATATAAAAAAAGGAAACAAGTTGTAATCATCTTGAAGGGCATTTTCTCAGGAAGAAAACATTGTGTTTGTGTAGGTGGGACTTTGTATTCCCATAATGGAAGGAGAGAAAACTGAAATGAATCAGATGAAGGTGAGCAACCTGTCTCACAGTTAATATATATAATTGTACATCATCAATATAATAGGCAGATCCCGTTTATTTTATATTACACCGGTTATTTTGTGGGGAAAATACAAAAATATATACACCTGGAATACAAAATAAGGTTTAAAAATGTTAACTCTGAAATCCAGGTTGTTATAAAAGATACAAATTAAAGCAGATTTTTTTTTTGTATATTACAATCATTGTAAGTATCTGACTACCCTGTATTGCAGAGCTCAGAGAGGGGAGGGAGAAGCAGCAGAAGGAGCCAATCAAAAGGATAAGCTTATCAGTCTGCAGCTTCTTATGTCACTGTTCAGTTTCAGATTGGGGGAATGACACGACCTGTAACTGAAACCTGCTGGGTATATGTCAGGACTAGATGGACTAGAAATACAATCCTTTGCTACATCATAATATCCTTCATCAATGATTTTTTTCTGTGTTTAGCTGTAGGTGTCTTTTATAGCTACTTCCATAAACCTAGTCATAAAAAAAGAAGAAAACAAATGTATATTTAATGTTTACTGAAGTCAATAGCTGAAGCTCAAATTACACACATACCGGTAGTAGTCAGAATCCAACCCTTCCCCCACTGTCTGCTCTGTTCATCCAGGACCCTATGGAGATTCAACTAGAAGAGGCAGCCACAAAGGAAACATCTGCTTCTAACCTGTTACTTTAGAATAATCAGAAATGTTCTGCTAAATCATTGTCCTGCGTCAGCTCTGTATTAAATGTTTCTTTGCAAAAGGTGAAAAAGATGTAAAAAAAAAATAAAAAACATCAAAATGTTTTTTTTAGGGCAAAGCATCAAAGAGGTATGTGCAGTACTTACATTTTATTATCTCATCTACTACTTTCAGTGCTGAAGGTAGCACCAAGTATGGAACAACCCGTGACTGCTAAGCAAATCTGTGCTGTTACATTGACAGCAGTGCCGGGACAAGGTCCTTTAGCATCCAAAGTGGAAATACCTTCCCCCAATGACTTGTGTACTACTTTAGCAGTATAGATTGCAGGACATGTCCTGTTAGAGCCACCCAACCCTTACTAAAGCACCCAAGGTGGTTGCCTTCTCTGCTTACCCTAAGCTGGGACCTCAGGTTAACAGGGCTCAGTAGCTCAGAATGAAATTTACCCAATGACTAATTAAGTCACAGCAGTGACTACTCTTCTTGTACAACTCCTATAGAGATTTAAATGAGAGTCATGTTTGAAGCCATTAATGTAGCTCTCCTATTGGAATAAATGCAGGTATTGAACAGCTGGGCTGGACTCTCAGGGCTGTAACTACTTCGTGAAAGGTGAAGTATGCAAACCATTAAATAAAATTTTTGGTTCAGGCAGGGCATTATTGCTGAAGAAAGAGACAGGTGATGCCCGTTTTGCAATACCTGCCTGATCACTCGCTCATGCACGGCTCAGCATTGTTTGACATGAGACCTGGCAATCCTGGCTTCCCTGTGCTTGTGCAGGAGTTGTTTTATCCCAGACAAAGATTGAAACAAGGAAGAGAAGAAGGAGGAAAATGCTGGCATCCTGTGATGGGGACAGGGGAATATAGTGGGGTTTAGTCCTGTTTTTAGGCTGGATTAGCATTTTTGTAATCCCTTGCGGTGACCATTTAATAAATATGGCGCCCCAATGCACTATAATGGACCACAAAACACACATGAGCATTTTAAAGCAACAAGCCCACCACAATGCAAAGTTTATCCCTTGCAGTTGCTGCATTGCATTGGGGTGCCATTTACACCCACAATGCCACAATGATCACATACAGGTGCTGTAACTATTCATTATGTAATCCATAAATGTGAATGAACCCCTAAACATCTAAAAAAAAACAACTGCAGTTTATAAATAACATATAAAAAGCATTAAATTGGATTATTAAAAGAATTTTTATACCCGGTAATTATCATTTTTGAGCGTAATATAGATATGTACTGTGTATATGTACTTAAAATATTAACAGCCGCATTCTCCCACAATTGTTTGGGAGTCTCTTAGAAAAAAAAAAATCTAAAAGGTGAACATATCCTCTTAAAAAGATGACACAGTGTTGTTCATTTAAACTCGATAATTACAGCGAAGCAGCTGGGAATGCTTTAAAAGCCACTTTCAGCTACTTTTACATTTTGTGGAAATGTTTCTGTTGACTTTATTAAGGTTGTAGAGTGCAAAGAGTATATTTTTTTTATTATTTATATGTTAAGAGTATTGCTTCCAAAGTTGGTTTTTACCAACCACTCAATGATGTACTTCACATCGACAGAAAGTGCAGGGGGAAAAAAAAATGATTGCATAATTTGGTTCGGTCTGAAGTACTTTAGAAAAAAGCAGATTTAATTGAGCATACAGACTTGTTATCTTGTCAATCCGGGAAAGAGGCAGTATCTGTAGGTAAAATGTACGCTCGTCACTGCGTCGGTGACTACTCTCCTGGCCTTTCAACAAAATAGGCTTTTCTACCTCTCTTTTATGCTGTCAATTAACATTAGGGGCTGGCTGTTCAGGGAGATGAATGGGATGTATTCCTTCAGGTGAAACGGATCAAACTGATGGCTTGATTGGGATGTCACGTTGGGTTTTATATATATCATGTATATATATATATGTCTAGGCATTTTTTTTATTGATTTGCATTGCTGGGGTTGTCTCAGTTCTTATTTTAAACAGCTTTACATAATGCTTTATTTGCATTTAAGCGGGAAACTTGGTTGCTTATAAATTGAGGTCGGAGCAATTCGGCACCCTAGGGACTTCTTTGCAAAGCTTTTTGGCACCCTAGGGTGTACCCACTACTTTTTCCCCTTCCTACCCTTCTTGCTGACAGTATAAAATAATAGCCATAGATGCCTGTACTAAGTGCACACCATACATTCAGCTCTGAAGCCCAAATCTGGCAATGACGCATTACAGGTGCCCTTTTGGCACTGCCAATATATTCTTCCAGGAGCTGGAACAGGTAGCTATGGCTATTATTGCATGCTTTCCTGTGTTGCCCTGCCTATAGGGGTAGGTGAAGAAGCAGTGGCTCCTGTGACGTGGGAGCAGGTTGGCTGTTGGACATGACGGAGGAACAGAATTTTACCCCACCAATATGAGTTGTTGGAGATTCAGAAGACAAAGTTTGGAAACTGGTTACAGGATCACTGGTTTTACAACCTCTTTACAAACCATGCCTTATTAAAAAAAGACTGCATGACGGCATCACTGCAGGATGGTTATGAGATAAACAAAATTCCAATAAAATTAAAATTCCATTAAAGTGGGTTTTCCTATTTTAAATCGAGAGAGCAGCCATAGGTGACAACACAGCTCCAACATAGATATAGTACAACAGTGTGGTCAGTGTGTGTTGTCCCCCTAGGACGGGAAGTGTGGTAGTGGCAGAATCAAACTAAAAATAATGAAAAACCTTGAAAAAGGAAATATTTGCAGCCACAATATCTAAGCCAATATATATAGAGTTTTTTGGGTTTGGATACACCTTAATTGATATGAACCACGGAAATCTAATTAGGGACTCCACCTAATTGCCCCCAGGCTATTATGATTATACAGTATTTATACAGCACCATCATATTATGCAGTGCTGTACAAAGTCCAAAGCCTTGTCACTAACTGTCCCTCAAAGGAGCTCACAATCTAATGTCTCTTCCATAGTCATATGTCAATAATGTTGTCTAGGGTCAATTTTTGAGGGGAAGCCAATTAACCTTACTGCATGTTTTTGGAATGTGGGAGGAAACCCACGCAGACACAGGGAGAATGTGCAAATTCCATGCAGATAGTGTCCTGGCTGAGATTCAAACTTGGGACCTAGCGCTGCAAAGGCCAGAGTGCTAACCTCTGAGCCACCATGCTACCCACAGCTATAAAATGTATGTTCGGCGTAGGCTACATACTAAGGGTTTCAAGGCAATGCACTTCTATACTCAACATGATTAAGGAATAACCTGTTTATATATATATATATGTCTGTTCAGAAATAGAGTGAATAATTTATAGTGTATAAAGACAGATTTAAACACTTTTAAAATGTTTTTGTTTACTGAGGAGAAATACAGCATTTTGTTAGTATTTTGTTTTCTATCCCGCAAGCAGGGGGAGCTCTTGTCTCCTTTTTACATACAAAGCCTCGAATGTCTTTCAGTTGTGCTGAAAAAGGTATATCTGGTCAATTTGGTAAGCAGAGCCTCATTCTTTATTTGACAACTTAATCCTACATTTCACTGAGATTTTATACAGTTTAAGGTTTCTTTTTAAGATGCCCATTGCCAAACCAGTTTTGATCATGGCTAGTGGTGGTCGGATAGTTCTGTTTGTAGTCGGTTCTGACCTTGGATTGGAACTCCGAAATTGAGCAAACCGAGTTTCAATCCAACATTACTATACCTGTCATATATTTATAGTTGGCCACTGGATGATGATGTCTGTCATATTTCGTGGTCACTTTGGCGAGCCCTACTAAACTTATCACTGATAGGTATTGTAGGGGCCAGCCAGTCTGGCTACCACAGGTATAGATGGGCTTATTCAATCCAGCAACTGAACTAGGAATGGTTGAGCCCTACTATACCTGTCATTGACATATATAGTAGGCCACCGGATGATGAAAGCTGTCATTGTCAAGCAACGAAACTGAGCAGCTGTCATTGAGAAGTATGGTACAGAAAAAAAATTGGCAGTCCTGACTCGCAATTTCCAAGTCCAGTTGGATTCCTCATCTAATCCAACTGGTCAGAATTTTTGACTTACGTGCTCCTCTAATCACTGCTTATGAAATGCAGCAGACACCCCATTCCAACAAATATGTGCTTGGCTATCAAAAGTCTGGGCAAAACATGTATTAATCTCTCCAGCCAACTATGAAACACGAAGGATGGGGACCCCTCATAATGGCCACAGCACATGTGTAGGCTGAAGAAAAAGCAAACAACAAGAAAAATTCCTGCTTCTTCTGGAAATGTCATCAGGCCTTTCCACCAATCTGCTCATGTCTGATAACACAACATGTCTCTGTCATTATTACTTGGAAGTCAATAGTATGAGGGTAACCAAGCTGCCTAAACATATAGCTTGCATTGAGATTTTTGGCCTTATCTGTTGTTAACAAACACATAAAATGCTTCTTATTGCTTCTGAACTTATCAGGATCTGGATAAATATTTCCCTCCTTAAATTCATTTTTTGTGACTTTTTTTTAGCTTTGTTTAAACATACAGTTATATTTGTTTTAGGACATCTATCATATTGGTTGTTCTGTACCCAAATCAAATATGGGTAGGCAAAGTCACAACAAATTTTTTATTGGATGGAAATATATCTTTATTGGATGGAATAAGACCTCTTGGAACTTGTATTGTTGAGATCTTTGATCTACGGTTTGAACACCTGCTGTGGTTATGAGAGGTTCCTATGTTCTTTGTGGAAATTTGCATTCAATACACAAGTGTTATGATCTGGGGTGCCTGTGGGGGCAGTGTTATGATCTGGGGTGCCTGTGGGGGCAGTGTTATGATCTGGGGTGCCTGTGGGG
Organism: Pyxicephalus adspersus; assembly: GCF_032062135.1. Lineage (NCBI taxonomy): Eukaryota > Metazoa > Chordata > Amphibia > Anura > Pyxicephalidae > Pyxicephalus > Pyxicephalus adspersus. The sequence goes on from NC_092862.1 coordinate 138,906,893, forward strand.
GCAGTGTTATGATTTGGGATAAATGAAGGGGCAGAGTTAAATGTGAGATGCCTGTGAGGGCAGTGTCATGTTCCAGGGTCATTGTGAGGGAATTTTTATGAACTAGGGTGTCTGTTGGGCCAATGTTTTGATCTGGAGTGCCTGTGAGGACAATATTATAGTCTGGGATGCCTTTCAGAGTACGGGTATAATTTAGTGTGCCTGTAGGAGCAGTGTCATGATCTGGGGTGCCTGTGGGGGCAGTGTTATGATCTGGGGTACCTGTGGGGGCAGTGTTATGATCTGCGGTGCCTGTGGGGGGCAGTGTTATGATCTGGGGTACCTGTGGGGGCAGTGTTATGATCTGGGGTGCCAGTGGGGGCAGTGTTATGATCTGGGGTGCCAGTGAGAGCAGTGGTATGATTTGAGGAGCCTGTTGGGCAGTGTTATGATATGGGGTGCCTGTGAGGGCAGTGTTATGATATGGGGTGCCTGTGAGGGCAGTGGTATCATTTGGGGCATCTGTGGAGGCATTGTTTTGATTTGGGGTGCCTGTGGAGGCAGTGTAATAATCTGTGGTTATTTCAATTGGTCAGGTCTTGGTTCTGCATCGTCATGTCCCAAAATATAAGCTCAACTGGCTACTGGAATATACTGAATGACCAGGTTTTTCCATCAGTGGATATTTTCTTCCCTGATGGCACAAGCATATTCCAAGATGACAATGCCAGGATTCACTGGACCCAAAATATAAATAGAATGGTTCAGGGAGTATGGAAGACATCATTTTCACCCATGGATTGGCCACCATACAGTCCAGATATTGAGAATGTTTAGGATGCGCTGAAGAAGATTTTACACAGCTGTCCGACTCTTCCAAAATCAATCCAAGATCTCTAAATGGAAACAAACTTTGTGACATTGCATATGCTGATCGAAATATACCATAATGAAACCCAAGGGAGGACCAAGGAAATATTAGAGTGTTTGACGTTTTTTTGGCCAGGCAATACATAATATGGAAAGTAAAATAGGAAGGGTGTTAGTGGGCAAAAGTTGGTCTTACCTCCAAAAAGTGCCAGGTAAACAAGAACAAATTTAGAAAATTTGATTGAGATACTTTAATGATGGAATATCAAAGTCATAAAAAACAATGGCTGACCCAATGTATTTTTTTCTGTTGGACTGACCCATAAAAAGAGATCGCAACCTTTCAAATAAAACTCAAAACTAATGAAGCGTAATGACTCCACTTTATGTTCAAAAACATCTATAAAAAGATTCTTGAATCCAATTACCATCGTAATTTCATCAAGCAAATTCTTCATGTCTCTCCAGCTTGTATAAATGAATTGGCACCTTTCGTAAACGACCAGTGATTATTATTTTGTTTGTCTTACCGACCACCAAGTTCCCCAAAGCCCAACACTTTGGGGTCGGCAAAAATCCTTCCACCGCCGCAAACGCTCTCATCATCCAATTACAAAGAAGGAAAATGCTCCCGTATTCCTTTATCAAATTATATAAGCATTTTCCATAATTAAGATGCATTGCTTCCTACTACTTTCTTCAGCATATCATAATGTAATCATTAAGCTACAAATTATACCAAAATATTCCGTGATTATGTGACTCGAGCGGCTTTTCTTAATTTAGTTAATGCAGCCATTAAATACTGTAAGTTAAAGAGCAACAGGGTAGTAATTTCAGTTATGTATAAACACTGGGAAATTCTGAACAGTTACAAATTACATTTTTCAAGTGCTGCACTTGTTCTGAAAACATTTAACATGAGTATTCAATGTATTGAGTTAACATAAAATAAAGCCCCGAGGGATGTTTTTGAATAATTTTTTTTTCTTCCTCTGTACAAAAGACAACTGCCATTTGTTAAGCTTTGTGCAAACACCTGTTTTAATTGTGCTGGCTGCTCGCGTTTTCCTTCTTCTCTTCCTAGGCTTGACGAGTTAACCTTGTTTTTTTTTAAATAGGGGGCACCTGCCTATTTCCGAGTGCTCATTGTAAATCAAAACACGTTTAGATGTTGAAGAATTACAATAAAGGAAAAAATGACAAGGAGCTATGCTCGTGGGATTAAACACTTTTCAGCTACTTGAAAATTCAGAAAAGAAGAATGGGCTCAACCCAATGATATAACGAGGAGAAGGAATTTCTCCAAAAAAAATTCTTGGAATGGAAGGGACGAGGAATTTTTGAAGACAAAAGGAACAAATCTGATCGATGTTGCCTGAGGCATCTTTAGTGGAACGTTTTCTTTCTTTTTTTTTTTGGAACCATCCAAAATGCTGTCACAGAGCCTGGCCCCCCAACTGAGTCACGGCCTGCTATGCATGTGAATTAAGTGACTCAGTGAATGCGTGAGCATCTATTAGAGTAAATGGCACGTTGGGTTCTTAGCGGTACATTCAACCAGTGATTGTATGAGCAGCTTGGATATGACAAGTGCTATTTATTTATTGAGGTTAGCTAACCACACGACATCCTCTTCTTCCAGGCCATTATGCATACGTATATTCCTCAGTTATGCTGGAAGCATGGTTAAAAAAGTACTTTGGCATGCACTATGGGCATGTAAACTATCTAGGAACAGAATACACATATATCTTTCCATAGTGCATGCAGTTTCCAGTGTTTATTACCACTCATGGAGGTCATCGTACACCCCTGGCATTGACCTCTCTGGCTTTTTTTCCCATGTTTATTCAAGCATCATCCAGGATCAGAATCCACTTGGTAGACTAAGATGTTGGCTCAGAGATAACACAATTCTGAAAGTGTGTTTGCAAGTGTCTAACACACATCAGTCCATCCGGCAGTCGCTCAACCTAAGATTTGCTACAAAGTTGAGATTTCAGTCTGATCAGTATTAGACAATCAGAAGATGCTTCGGTCTTCATAGCATTAACAAGACGCAATGGTGCACTCCAATATTAGCATAAAATCCAATGTTCACTTTGATAGTGCATAGTAAACCTCACCCGAGATCTGTTCTTTTACTGGCGCATTTTACAAAATAGGGGTTTGATTTTAGAGGCAGCTTTTATTGGGTGAAACGCACCAGGAGCAAGTAAAGCTCCCAGATGGGGACTATCATTGATTATCTGATGGGAAGCCATTTGAAGCATGGGCTTGGAGCTTCATTTTTTTTATTAAGCAGATTGGTGGCATCTTGTCAGCCTAGGCACGTGTCTAAAGCTCGAGAGTGAATCTTTAAATCAACTGGTAAAATATTGTGGGCAAGCAGGTTGTGTATTGCAGAAGAGACAGGCGGTGTATTTTCTGCAATCAAATAAATTTATCTGTCTAAAAGCAATTTTTAATTACACTCTTTGTTCCTCGCACCATTGCAGGTGCCGACATCTTTACTTGGACCTCTTCCAGGTTCTGGATCTTTGGCCATTTTGAATAGCCAGGCTGGAATAATGTATTTCTTGCACATGCATTCATTCACAGCTATTATCTCCAATGGTTAGGTAATCCTCCAGGTAGATGATATCAGTTTGCAGGTGCAGCACAGGAGACATTCAGGGGCACTGCCAAGAAAATGGCCATTTGTTGTGAACAGTGGGGATTGCATACCCCTTGCCATTAGAACAGGAAATAAAGGCAAATCTCTAAACCAAGTCCCTTGAAAATCTGGAAAAACCAAACGGGTTATAACTGCTCCCTACTCTATCTAAAACTAAAAACATGGCTGTAAAGTTTAAAGAATCTATTTTTAAAGCAGAGAATCAGACAATTAGTAAACATTCTCCACAGGTAAATCTTTAGGTCAAGATGTTGTAAATGACACAAATTGATTCACTATCAGGTTCTTTACCAATTCACCTTTACAGGCTTTGGTGGAATATGAGGGTCTGGGTGAAAAAGGGAAATACATTTTCTCTGCCTAATGTGAGTAAGTCTTTGAACAACATTTATCAATATTGAGTTGGCTTTTTTTAGCCTCACAGGGGTGGATGTAGCTAACCATGGGCCCTGGTGCAAAATAACATGGGACCCCTTTGCAAAACTGACTGGCTGAGGAAGGTCTGGGGCCCTTGTGCAGCGTCCTCCTGTCTGCCCCAGAGCCTCACGTAAAGTACACAGCCCCCCAATTTTCAGCAGTGGTGACTATCTCCCTCTGCCACGTGCAATTCCAATTAATGAGCAAATACAGTAAAATCACCAGTGTTATTCCATAAACCAGGAAAAGCAATTTTGACAGCTAAAACAATACTTACCAAAATCAAAAATCAGTTTTTAAAATTGGAATATTTTTTATGGCACATCGAACGCAAGGCTGCTTCAGAGCAGAGCGCCGCCTTGTGCTTTTTATCTCTGATCTCAGTTGTCATTGGCCAAATCGTGACAGGTGACCTCCTGTGTTATGCAAATAGGAGTGTGAGCTCATCAATCGAGATTTGTTACACCCTTCTCCCACCTTCACCTGGAAGACGGAACGAGGGGCTGAAGGGGCCTATTGTTGTGAGTGACGGTAAAAAGTGAAAAGTTTATGGATTTCACCTTTCTGCTCTTTGTTTAGTTTCTAACTCAGTATATTAACATAATTGGGTTTACTTTTTTATCGATCCTGACTACATTTTGGGTGTTTGATGGGACATGGACACATCAAGCGTGTTTTGGGACTTTCCCATCAAGTTATTGGGATATTGATGGGACCAGCCAGCTGAGCGCATAATTGTGTTCCTCAATCAGCCTCTCCATTGTACTAAGGATCTTTGGCCCAAGTTCATCCTGATTCTGGATGTAGACCAGTTTTTCTCAACCAGGGTTCCTCCTGAGGTTGCTGGGGGTTCCTTGAGCAATGAGCAATGTGCACCTCTCAGGTCTGGTTAGGTGACCCCAATGATCTTTTTGGCTATCTGTAAGGGTGACATTCTTCCCAATGGCCAGCAATGTAACAGGAATTCTTCCCACTGACCACCACACTAGTGTACTGTGATCTGTGGATATAGGAATTATAGAAGGGGTTCTCTGAAGACCTGAAAGTTATTTCCAGGGATCCCCCACATTAAAAAGGTTAAGAAAGTCGTCTTTAAAACAATGATGTGCAGTCAATGCTGGAGCGAGTGCCTGCAGCCAGGAAATTGCTGAAAGAGAATGGAGGGGATCGGCACCACTATGGTGGGAAAAAAAATGGAAAAATAAAGGCAACTGGGCACTTTGTTGCTGCAGAGTGACACCACTGACGTATCTGACATGTCCCCACAGTACACATCATCATGTCTGCAAGTTTACAAGTCTTCCTAATGACTGATTAAGCTTTAAGGCATGGGAGCTGCTCAACTTGCCGGACCAGACGAGGCACAATATGCAACAACAGGATGTGGCCTGTACAGGAGACACGGACGGTCCATCACATGGTGATAAGAGACGATTAATGGAGGAAACTGGGGCCGTCATTTCAGCAATTACACCATAAAACGGTCTGGGCAGTAGCTTAGGAAAAAGGAGCAATAAAGTCCCCAATATAAAGTGATTAGCCTCCAATTACCAAAATCAGAACCATAGAAAAGGGAAATGTTTCCTTCCTCAATACAGATAAATCAGAGATAGGCCGACTACATAGAAGTTATTTTAATTGTTACAATGATTCTGAAGTCTGAGAGCGGCCTCACTTTCCCAGGATTCCATACCGGATTTAGCTAGGAAATGCTAGCAAATGTAGGAAAATAACATTTGAATCTAACTCCTAAAATATATATCATTGTTAGGCTTTTTTCCTTATATTTTTACCTGTGATCCAGCCAGTAACACTCTTCTTGAGCTAAGAAGACAACGCTTACTGTATTGTATATGGAGGAGCAGCGTTGTCACCATAGGTGGATTGATCTCCACCTTCCCTCATCTTCATATAGGGGGAAATGATAGAAATTTCAGCACAGTTTATAGGCTTATCGGCTCATTGGATATTTGGGGGGATCCACAGCTAATATTTAGCACTTCTCAAACACATATAACAAAACAGACCAAAATGGACCAAATAAGAGGAGTTAATTGATAGGGTTCTCATGCACCACGGGCAACAGGCACCATAAGAAGTATAGTTCTATGATGATTGCATTTTATTTAGGGAGGTGTTGTAAAGCTGAGCTTTTTTGTAATTTTGCATTATTTGAATAGTTACAACCCCGTCTGGTACCAAACCGAGAAATTCACCCTCTGGTGATCATTGTCTCCAGTGCAGAAAATGATGAAAAATCCAAACTTTTAAAGGTGTCACAAGCATAGGAGTAAGGAGAAAGTTTCCAACAAGGACATCTATTTAGTGAGAACTTTTGGAGTGGCTTCTTATCTGCTCACCTCCTTCCCAGGACAGCAAGTGAAGGAAAATCCTACTGACAGGACACAGACAAGAGAGAAAAATCAGGGCCTAAAGTTGTGCTCTGGGATAAGCAAATATTATTTAAATGCAAGAAGCATATGTATTCTTAGCTTTCTGTATTTCTTTTAATCCAGAATAAAACTTTGTATGCAAAAGATTTTTGTATAAAGACCGGTCACTGCTCCTCTCTCTCTTTGTGCAGGGTGACTGGTCTTGTATCCGCCCACCTTTTGTACTTTGCTGCAGGCAGCCTGGAGTGGGCGGTGCTGCTGGGTCCCTCCCACAGTTCTATTTCTGTATACTATGTACATACAGGACATTGATGATGTATCTTGTACTTTACAAGGTAATATTTGGGTTTACCAAGGCATTTGCACACAAAGTGGATTTATATAGTATAGTATTTATAAAGGAATACAACTGAACTAAATTATTGGTGCGCAGGGTTCAGCTAAGTATCCCAATAAAAATTAAGTTTCAGGGCTCTGCTCCCCTGTACCCCTATGTACTCTGAGGTTAAATTTTTGGGTCTCTGTTCCCAGCCAAGTAGCCGACCCTCCATAAAGTGTGTTGGTTGCTGTTCATCTATTGTCTTTTATTGAGACCCCTATAAAAATGCTCTTTACCACCAATGTGTTGCATTGGTGTTCTATGTTTAAAAAAACAAAACAAAAAAGAAGCCATGCATGCCTTCCACCATGCTATCCATGCTTTTTTGTGCATTAAGCTGCCCTGGGCCAATGGAATTTTTTCAAAAACTGTGATTCCGTGTACATTATAATACCATTCACACCCTCTTTGTCTATATCAGCACATCGCTCAATATCTGCTCTTCTGTACCAGTCCCCCAGGAGAATTAGGATAAGTGACAATTCTGGAAGTCTGGATTTGAAGTGAGAGTGATGGTGAAATATTTACCCCCTAATCCGGATGTATCTCTTACTGAAATAGGTTTGTCTTACACAAAGGCAGGAATGTCTTCCATGCACTGTCAGGTCCCATGGCAGAAACAATTCCAGACAAACAGCAGACCCCTGGAAACAGAACCCTCAGACTTCCTCTGTGCCGAGCAGGTTGGGAGTTGTGTTCTACCAACTTGTCTATAGACCGGTGACAAGTCACAGGTTTGCCCAGAGCTGTCAGAAGAATTAAATGCTGCCTTGCAAAACATTTGCTTTATGGCAAGATCGGTGTTATCCAGCGGAAAGTGCGACGATTTTTACATTCTAAAGTATTGATACCAAAATCAATTAAAATATAGGCTAAGTATTCAGACCAATTGTTGGTATTTTGAACTGACTCAATAAAGAAATGATTGGGTACATTATTGTGTCAAGTAAGAGTGCAAAAATGATTTTGCCACAAATTTACCAATTTTGCCAAAATTTTATTAAACCTAACCTTACATTTTGCTGTTATCTGACAAAGCCATGTGACGAACGGGTCATTACTGATAATATGTTCAATAGCTTTGCTTATTACTTGTTGTCAATGTGCTGGTTTGTAGATGGATTCAATCTCAACCTATAAATATATACTGTTCATAGAGAAAAACATATGTAGCTAAATAAATCAAGAAACGTATCTAATGGTCTCAGCATTCTGGACCAAAATCTTCCATTTGTTATTTGCCCATTTGACAAGCCTATTTGTTAAAACTTAACAGTAAACCTGCTAACCTCATTCTCCAATATTCCTTCCCATGCAACACATCCTCATGGCTGTAAAAGAATATATAGCCAAGGCTTGGAAATCTCTCTCCTTAAACTATTTAGATGTCGTAAGATGTGTATCTTGCACTTTTGCTTACGAGAACATTTTTTTACCCAAATCCAAATGTCCAACATTTTGAAGATATTTGGTCCACATATAAACAATGGGGGGTTAGCTCCACTTCTTTAGTTACAGTTTGATTTCTTCGAGCCTTAACCTGAATTGCAGTTTTCTTTCGCCCTCCATATTTCCTGTCCTCTTTTTCCTTCTGTTTCCCACCACTCCTTTCTCTCTCGTTTGTCTTCTTCTTTCTTCTCTCCTTTATCTTCTGTTCTATTTATGGTGGTAACTTTAACTATCACTCTTCTTTCCATTAACTATTGTTTTTATGGCTCATTGTTCAAAGCTCTACGGATTCCCTTTCTGCTAATAGCTTGGTTTTGCGACTTTTGAGTTTTGTTCCTTTTTTTTTCTCCCCAACCTACTTTCATGGCATTTAACCTATACAGTTTGACATCTGTATTAGGCTACGTACACACATCAGATGATTCTCGGCCAATACGAGCCTCAGCACTAGTCTCAGGCTGGAACCTGACGTGTGCACGGTGGACGTCTAACGTTCATTATGAATCTGGCCTGGGTGGACCACAGAAGACGAATGAACGCAATGGAAGTAAATGTAGGAGAGCGTAGCGGGGTGCTGCTCGATCGTTCTCCCCCCTCCCCTTTCCATGAGCAGAACGGCGTTGTATGTACTGAACTCGTTCATTCATCTTTCCATATTTTGTCATTAGAAACAATTGTGAAAGATCGTTTCTGAATGTGTACGCAGCCTTAGATATAAACATGTTTGTCAATATTCTTTGTGGTTTGCTCTTGTTGCTTGTTTTCTCTTTTGTTGAACTTTGTAACTTCTAATAGTGTTTTTGGAGATTATTAAAAGAATGTAAAACATTTTTATTTTATTTTATTTTTATTTATTTATTTTATCACTATGCTATAAAGTTTTAGTTTTTGCAATTAAATTATTGTGAGATTATTGTAAGTGAGATTGTCAGCCTGATAACACAAATCCTTTGCTAGGTGTAATGTTCATGTATTTAAAAGTTGTATTCAGTGGTGTATCTTTAATTACAGTTTAACAATGTCCAGCTGTACATATTTGATTTATTTTTTTGTATATTTGATTTATAGCCAAAGTCCAGGAAGATATAAAAGACACAAATTAAAATGCCCTGTAATCATTACTACACCATACATTTGCTCTTTCAATGCAAGCAGTGTAGATACACTCTGCTATTCACTTTGCTGTCTCCCATTTTTCATTTGTTACTTTACAGGAGTGAGATTTATGGGAGTTCATGATGCCTACCCCATATGACAGTGCCAATCCCTGGGTCTGGATGTAATTACCTGGAGGAGATAATGACCTGATCAGACTGGGTGCGTTCCTTTACCATCCAACAATGGAGCCTTCCTGCCAATCCCCAGCTTGTGATTGGACTCAGAATGAGCAAATTCCTCCTCGTAACAGTTACTAGAAGCAATCTTGGTCAATGACGACACTTAGGATTCCCTGCCCTATTTCTGCAGGCACGGAATCTGTCATTTAGTGGTGGTGACTTGTCGGGTAAACAATGTCTTTCTACATGATTGACATGAATTTACAACATTGGACATGATTAGCAGATTTACTTCGGAGGACATGTAAAAAGATTGTTTTTAAAACATTGGTATGTATGTGTTGTATTTAAATAAAGGACTTGTATACCTATTGGTCAATCCTTTCCTTCCATGCACCCCGATACTCGTTCCACTGGGTGAGGGAATGGCTATTGTGGGGTCTCCAAAATAAAATAGGCTTCCAGATTCCATCATAACCCCCGTGTCCCTAAACAATGGAACCTGTTCTGTTGAGATAAGGCATGGGGCTTGGTATGGACAGGGTAGGGGGATCACACACTTGCTAACCCCCCCCCCACACTCATTCCAGTTTGGTTAAAATATTAGGACCCCAAGCCATTTTTTTAATTTAAAAAAGTGACACGAAGTACAGCTTTAAGGCAACCCAATCATGTTATTTAAACCCTTGTGCATTTTAAATGATGCTTTTTAACCTGAATTAAAGGACCCTACCCATTTGGTGATGGTTCTGGCTGCTATTACCTATTACGTCTTCATTGCAGGCACATCTATATGCAAGATTCCTCTCCCATGGACTTCACTTGGGTTTGCCTTTAACATCAGGTCCAGGGAATTTTAAAGTACTTTGCTAAAATTGGAATATACCAGAATTAGCCATTCTATCACTACCTGTGTTGTCAGCCCGTCATAGGGATTTCCATTGGAGACTATTTAAATGTTCATTTTATAGGCAATTGTCTATGATACACAGTGCATCATCAATCCAAAAATAATTTACTTAGGCTTTACATCTACTTTAAAGGAGACATTTATTTTTTTTATAATAAAAGTCTAGAGACACTGACTGTAAAAAAAACAAAGAAAAAAAACAGCTGGGACACAGAAAATGTGTATATTTAATTAATCTGCAGGAACACGTATGCAATTGAAATCAAATGTGTTAATTAGTTACCTGCACTGCTCTATTATAATATAACTTGATGTAGTAGAGTTATTGTTAATCTTATGCCGCTCACCCACGCCTAACCACGGGACAGAAGTTAATCCGGCCTGCTAACAATGGATTTCTTTAATGCCGTCCAGTACGGAGAGGTAAATTTCAATTTTGGGGCTCAGCAGAAGAAATGAATCGTCTTAATGAATAGGGTCAGGGGGGACCTGTACTGAAAGGAAGCAATGAATGACTTTTTCTTAGTAGCTCCCTTTTGGTCTGTTATATATACTATCGAATGTTTAATATCTATTCAATACACCTGTTGACTCTGTCAGTGTGAGCTGATAACTTTCTTCACATCTGCCTGTGCTTCTCTGTTATTAAAATTCTTTCCAGTTCTTTCTGATGACTTCAAAACAACCAATGAGTTATTGAGATGATGAGTGGAAGGGGTCTGTGCGCCTAACAGGAGATGGGCGAAATTGAGACATTTATTTGAGATACGGTCATCAACTACTTATGCAATCTACCACCCAAGAGTTTAATTGACTACCATAATTTGGTCGATTGTCAAGTTGGAACTGGCATTAAATTGAGAGATTTAGGAGTTTATTGAAATGAAAACAAGAAAAACTACAGTAAATGTGATATTTATGTCTTGTTTATTCTGAGAAATTGTGATCCCGTCTGCTTGAGGTTGATTAAAGCCACCATTTTGGTCAGGACCCACAATGGTGAATAGAGTCTTTTCTTTTAATGACAATGTCACAATGATTCTACATAACCAGCACCTTCTACTATAAAAGCAGAATTCACCTTGGAGGTCAGCAGTTGGGAGTGGGGAACACACAGAGAGCCTCTTGACAGTGAAATTTAGACCCTTATAGTGAACAATTTTTTTATTTGGCCTACATTTTACCAAAATTTTAATTTTGAAGAAAGACATTGATGGGAGATTGACAGTGAAAGCTGTGTAGATCTTTTCCTGGTGAGCTTCAGAGATTTAAGAATACCTGCAGAAGTTGTTTTGGTCTGCCCAATGACAACAAGATTTGGAGATGGTTTTAGGTCTATAGGCTACCCCAACCTCTGCAGATACTTATAAAGGGCTGATCTCAGGAAAAAATGAGAATTAGTTATCTTAAATGGATTTCATTGGATAAGTGCAATTGTTCCTGTTTTAGAAAAGAACGTCTCCAGGTAAATTTCTTCAGGTACTCATATGATACCTGAGGTGTAACCACAATGCACTTACACACAGACAACAGACTACAAGGTGCAGGACTGGGCAGATCATGATAATACTTCTGTAATAGACCCATGCTGGCTACGTGCCGAAGATTTAGTTCATGCAGATTACAAGTTGAGTCGCTTTCTGTAAAGTCATATTTAGCTGTAGGCAGGAGATACGGGACTTGGAGGAGACAGACAGATTTGCAGAGGATGAATGTCACAGATAAAGACTGTAGATTACAGCAAACATTTCACTGATGGACTTAATGGTACATAAACTTTTGCACAAATTCCACTAGTGTTACCTAACAGAATACAAGATGGCGCCAATGAGGTGTGGGCGTTGCCAGCCAGTTGGACAATTTTGGGCACCTGTAAATTTTACTGCAGTGTTGTTTTGGCACCTACTATGGGCCAATTTATTTTATGATAACACAACACATTGTTGCCTCATCCTCATGGACAAAAAACAGCCATTTGCTTTGTGTTATTAAAGATTTCTAAAATTTGCAAAGCACATGCCTGTTTTTTTACATGAAACATAATTGGCCCAGTACCAAGCACTGGTGCCGCTTTACGACTTATTAGGTTAATTTTAATCTCTCCTGCAATGCTTTTTGAAAAAATTGTTAGTATATAATATATAGGTAATTAATTAATAGTTAATGTTTTTTTCTATTTTACACATGCATTGCCTACAACTGTAGCTTTGTGTTGGGATGTACGGACAGAAATGCATTCTTATTTTACTAGAAAGCTAGGGGTCTGTTTATTAATGTTTTACCCAAGATTTACCAAAATTTTACCCAAATTTACACAATTTTCATTTTGGACTAAAAAATGTGTGATCAACTTTAATTCACAATGTGCTTCAATGGCAATGCTTGATTCTACCACTGCCCACCAGGAAATGTTTCAGTGAATGACAGATTCACTTCTTTATAATAGACACCAATGAGTCATCAGATAAACATCACAATGTTACTGCAGTGCTCACAGTGAAATGTGCCTGTGCATTGCTCAGCTGCTGTTGTTTAATTCAAGAGCTTGCTGGACAAGGTGGCAACGTTGTAGCTGAAATGAGAAAGTGTTGCCACCTTGCAGGAGGAAGAACCTGCGAAAAATATTTTCCTTTCAAGGTCACCTGGGTATGATTTAAAAGAAGACAAGAAACACAGAAAATTAAGTGTCTGGAAAAATAAAAATAATTTACTTTTCAGTAATACATGTAAAACATTTCTGCACATTTCCCATGTTTGATCCTTTTTCAAAATGCTGCAATCATCTACCGGAAATCCAGTGCAATCCTTACTTCCTGTTTGATCTGACAACTGTGTCACCGCTGCACTGAAATCCCAAGCAGCGTAGTCAGCTCTACCTCTATTTCCATTGGTGGACTACAGTACACATTCTGCTTCTGTTACGGGAAGGAAAGAAGTAATGCTGCTGGGTAATGAAGTTCTGAAATGCAGCAAGAACCTAAAGCAGACCTGTCACAACAAGTCTTACTTTATATAAAAGGGTGGATAATCCTTTTAAATAAAGTAAAAATTAGTTTTTTACACCTAAATAATTTTTTTAAAAAGAGGGAAACCTCTTCTCTTTACTGCCGTGGCAGTAAAGAACTAATGGAGGCACAGAGCCTTCGCTTTAGTCTGCTTCTTGTGCACATGCCCAGTCTCGGGCATGAACAGAAAGGGCTTTTCTGGGTATTGAAAAAAATGTGCAAATCTCACACATGCGCAGTGAGATCGGCACTCTTTTTTTTACAGCAGGATACATCACCTGACCTTGTGCCTATTCATTGCAATATCCGGTGACATAGGCAGAAGAAGGATATAGATACCAGGACGAAAGGAAAAATCCAGGATAGCACAGGACCGAATTTAGACCAGCTGTGGATGGATCGGGGAAGTATGGAAGAGCCGAAATATATTTTTAACTGACAGTTCCCCTTTAAGCAGAGCTGACAACCTTGTTTGCAGCAGAAGCACAGTTGTCAGCTGAGAGGATGGACAGGAGATCTAATATTGTTCTGTACATACAATGAGCCTGATTTATTAAAGTTCTCCAAGGCTGGAGAGGATACACTTTCATCAGCGAAGCTGGGTGACCCAGCAAACCTGGAATAGATTTCCTAAAAGTCATTTGATATTTGTTAGCAAATGTTTTTAATCCTGGACCAGATCCATTGCAGGTTTGCTGGATCGCCCAGCTTCACTGATGAAAGTATATCCTCTCCAGCCTTGCAGAATTTTAATAAATCAGGCTCAATGTTTTTTAAAGATTATGCAGATGTAACATATGTAACAATGTCATCATTGTAGTATTTGTGTTTAGCTTCACTGTAAAAAAACAATTATTTTGGTACCCAGAAACCATGGTCTCGGATTTAGGGCATAGAACCAGACGGCACAATAAAGCAAGCCAAGATTTTCAGGCTTGCAGCCAACCTTTCCCTTTTTGAACCTCTCTTGCATCATTAATAAACCCACCTAGCAGATGAAGCAACAGGAAATATCAGCTCCCCATAGACATCTCCAGCCCGGTGTACATTCAATATGTTGAATCTCAAATATCTTTTCCCACTTGGGGTTTGACTCTAAAGCTGTCATCTGCGGGAACTTCTTTAAAAAACACCACCAAAGAATCCTGCGGGGATCACGCCTCTGCTGATAACTCAGGTGCACCCGATGCTTTCAGTATAAACAAACAGCGTTGAAAAGTTGACGATCGTCTGAGATCTCCACCAATTTTTTTTTCCCTCGATAATTACGATAATGATTCACCACAAGGCACCTATTTTGTAACTCTTCGTAGACGAAGCATCTGGGCCTTCGTTGTAGTTAAGTGAATGTTAGCTGCAAATTTCACCAGTAGATTTATTTCCTCGGGGCAAATGCTTATTTAAACAGCTGCAAAAAAAAATTACAAAAAGATTTTAGCCGCGTCTGGCAAGTGTGCATTTTGATCATTTTCTTTTTCGACATAACCAACCTGTTTTCCTTACTGGGAATAATTTCTTGAAATGAAAGGTCACTGCATTAGTTCAACCTGCCAAGGACTGTCTGTACGGGTCAGGCCGATCGTTAACGGGTCACAAAACGAGGTCTGGGTATCATTGAGCGTATCTGCAATTTGTCAGCTTGGTTTTCTTCTCTCTGGGTCCGAAGATAAATAAATTTGTGAGTCACGGGAAGATCATATATCAAAGTTTACTGTTCAGCTGATGAAATTGAATCCTCAAAAAGAGCAAGGAAGGTTTTCAACTATTTTTGGCTTTGGAGATAAAAAGAAAGCAGGCGAGATAAAAGTATTCATTGGTGGGGTAATTTTGGGTATGAGCAGATGGGATTACCTAATAAATATATTCAAAATTGCGTAATATATTGAAAATACATTTCTTTTTAATGAAAAAAAAATTGGAAAGGTAATTACATTTTAAATAATAGTTGGGTCCGTTGTGTAAATGGAAAATATCTGGGTACAAAAATTTCACATACGGTGCAGTTTTAAACCAAACTTATATTCAACTTTTATCTTGTGTTCATTGGGGTTTATATATTCCCTTTTCATAGTAATATTTTACAATTCTTATTTTTTTTAAAATTGCTTTTTATATTACCAATCCAAAACAATTTATGTGTGTGCTCCCTCTCATTTCTATTCCAACCACACTCATCATCTTCCTCCCTCACATTCCAAATCTCCCCGACATATTTCTAACTGTTAACAACACTGTTATTCAGCCCTCTCCTCAGGCACGTTGTCTTGGCATTACCTTTGATTATGCTTTCTCATTTACCCCCCCCATATTCAGAACATTTCCAGGTCCTGTCACTGTCACCCATGCAACATCCCCAAAATCCGGCCCTACCTGTCCCCAGAGACCACCAAACTCCTTGTACACGCTCTTATCATCTCTCGTCTGGACTACTGTAACATCCTCCTCTCTGGTATTCCACTAACCCGACTCTCTCCTCTACAATCTGTTATGAATGCTGCAGCCAGACTCATCCATCATCCCACCTACCTACCCCATACACAGCCTGCCCACCTACCTACCCCATACACAGCCTTCCCATCTACCTACCGACCTACCTACCCCATACACAGCCTTCCCACCTACCTACCCCATACACAGCCTTCCCACCGCCCCTCTTCTGCCGCCTCCCTTTGTAGTTCCCTTCATTGGCTTCCATTTCACCTGAGAATCAAATTCATCTCCTGTGCTTTGCCTTCAAATGCTTCCACAGTTCCATCCCATTTACCTTTCTGACCTGATAGAAAAATACCCCCCTAGCCGCTCTCTTCGCTCCTTCAATGACCTACTACTGACTTCCTCACTCATAACCCTGATCACACGCACGGCTCCAAGACTTTTCTAGAGCTGCCCCGACTCTCTGGAATGTCCTTCCTCATCCTATTCGGCTTGCTCCTACTTTCCGCACATGAAAATAAGCACTCAAAATCCATCTGTCTTCTAAACCCTCACTAGTTACCCAACACTTCATATCCCCCCTCCTATTGTGTGATACTTCCCCCACATTCTAGATTGTAAGCTCCTTGGGGCAGGGTCCTTTCCTCCTCCTGTGTCACTGTCTGTACTTGTCTGTCATTTGCAATCCCTATTTATTGTACAGCGCTGCGTAATATGTAAAAAATCCTTTTTAATAATTATATCCAGTTCCGAAGCTGCAGATGTAGCCGGATATACAGCAGTGCAATATGGAAGATCTGGCTTGCTGTAAATCCTGGCCTTGTGGTATTTACATATTATTTGTGTGAGACCCAGAAGTTTTCAGTAGTGATAGCGGAGGCAGTGATGAGGACGTGTGGTGGGTTCCTGATGTGTAGAAAGCATGGCAGAACCAAGCGCCATCGTATAGTGACTATGGGTCATTTTAACAATTGACTTTGCACTTGTATTTTATTTGGATTGTACATAAAATATATTCACTCAATATACTTACACTTATACGGTGAATTCCCAGGTCCTAAACTGATTCTTCATTTACTTATGTCCCATGCCGCCATCTTCTTCTTCCTAAGCTTCTCTTATGATGCCAGCAATGGAGCCGGATCTTGTTCTGTGCATGTGCAAGATAACATGCAGCAACTTCTAACATGGAGAGTCTTAAATATTAAAGCTCTCCACGACTGGAGAAGATCAGGGGTATCAAACTCAAATAAACAGTGGGCGAAAATAATTACCTTAGACAAAGTCGTGGGCCAACTTTGAAATTTATTGAAAAAATTGAGGCGGGCTAAATCTTATTGCCCACCTCTGGAACTCCCTTCTCATTGAAATAGCACCACTACTACAATTCCCGACATTACTTGCATCTACAAAACAGTCCAATGCTGGGCCACACATATGCAGAGAGCCCGCTGGTCTATAGACGCCAATATTTAATAATATAATTGCCGGGCATTGTAGTAGCGGCGCTAATTCAATGCAGTGGCAGGCCAGCTGCAGTTCATAATTAGGATTCCTTTGAGATAGACTATCATAGGAGAAACTGGGTGATCCAGCAAACTTGATCCATGATTGGAAACATTTGCCAACTAATAGCTAATGATTTTTAGGAAAACCATTCCAGGTTGTTGGATCAGCCAGGTTCTCCAGTGATAGTCTATCTTCTCCAGTCCTGCAGAACTTTAGTAAATTAAGCTCAGTGTCTCACAAATGTAAAAAACATGATGCTGATCTCACTCCCCCCTCAAAATTAGCCTTAAACTGTATTAATGGCATATGACTATGATAGGATTGTGAGCCCCTTTAAGGGACAACTAGTGACATGACTATGGACTTTGTACTGCGTAATATGTTGGCGCTATATAAATATTATGGAAAATTAATAATATATATTTATGTCCAATTCAATAGTTCAAAAACTTTAGAATTGTAATATAACTAAGTAATCAGATACGTGCATGATATTGCATTGTAGGCGCTGCTATAGATTCTTCTGAAGTTCTGCAAATGAAATTAAAAATGTGTATTAAAGAATTGCCTTATGCACTTGTTAAACATAACTAAAGTTGACAAGAAAACAAAAGTTTCCCTATAAAGGGAATCTGTTACGAAGGAAAAAGCTCCAAAATCTACATTTATAGAATTAGGATTAATGTTACGATGTAATTCACCCTGGGCCCCGCCATAACAATTAATTATTTGCATTGTCCTGAGCTGCTGACAGCCAGACAGTTTTATTCTATAACGTCTGCTGTGACCTCGTTTTAACCCTTTGATTGCCCTGATATATTACTAACATCATTGGCCACCCAGGAGAGCGTACAGCCGTGATTTATTTAATAGTTCCTCTGCAGTCACAGTTTGTGAGTAGATGGAAACCCTGAATGAATGGGATTTAGTTCACTATCGTGTATCATATGCAAGAAAAAAATGTTTTTCACCTGCTTCTTTGTTTTGTTGATCTGCAGATTTTTTGCTGTTTCCTGTTTACAGAATTGCATTTCTAATGTCCGGTTTCCTAATGGTGACAACAGTGGACCATGCTTGCGTAATGTGTGTTTGAGAACAGCCTTTGGAACCGTATGTAACAGAACAAGCACTAATGGGAGATTGTAGGTAGGATCCCCATGTAATATTGTAATAAAATATTATTCATTATAACTTTTGATCTTGGGATAGAGAAGTCATGTGGAGCAAGTCAAGTGGAAAATGGCCATGGGTGAATTGCACTGGATATTTGGCATGGCTTAAAGGAGCATGGAGTCTGAGCTTATTGGACCTGATTTATTAAAGCTCTCCAAGATTGGTAAATATAGACTATCATGAGATACCTGGGTGATCCAGCAAACCTGCAATGGATTTTAAAAAAATCATTTGGTATTAGTTGGAAAAGGTTTGTAGTCCTGGACCAGATTCATTCCAAGTTTATTGCATCACCAAGGTTCTCCCATGATACTCAGTATTGGAGAGCTTGAATAAATCAAGCCCACTGCATGCACTGTACAGTCTGCAGTCCTTGTGCAAGCAATACACCACATTCACTGTGTTATACAAAGCAAAGAACAATTGCTGGAAAATAAAAACCTTTGACCAGGGGTATGTAAAACATAGGGGCTGATTTATTAAAGTTCTCCAAAAATGGAGAAAATAGACTATCATGGGGGAACCTGGGTGATCCAGCCAACTTAGAATGGATCTGGTTCAGAAATGAAAACATTTGCCAATGATTTTTTAGGAAATCCATTCCAGGTTTGCTGTATCCCCAAGGTTCGCTAATGATAATCTATCTTTTCCAGTCTTGAAGAACTTTAATAAATCAGACCCATAGGGTATACAGTGCAAGAGTCAGGGCTATGCGACATGCAGCACAGTACAGAGTATAGCAGTCAGGATAATGCAATGTACAACATAGTGATCAGAGCAGCAATGAGTATATATAATTGGACTCCTTACATTGCATGAAAGGATAGTTTGATTATTTCATTAACAATTTTCTTTCATGAGCTCCAACATTCCAAATTATGGATATAAATATATTTACATAGTATATATAATAATGTATATTATTTACATATTCTTCTATATAAGCAGTTCAAGAGTTGTAAAAACAAGCCCTCACTGACCTCTGCAGCTGAAAGCACTATGGGGTAATTTATCCTCAAAGGTCACAACAGAGACTTGGTACTCCTGGTTCGTCACCTTCTAACAGCTAGCAGTACCTGCTTTGTGTTTTATTAATAATGTTTGCTTGGAAAATAAGGAGATTTTAGTTCCTCAGTAGTGAAATGGGAAGATGATTTTCCCCATAGTGCCTACAGCCATATAAGCCAACACAGGATTTTTTAATGTTCTTTTCCTACGAGAGGTGAGCCTAATTTTTCTTCACCTAAATTTTCAGCAGAAAATGTCTATGTTTTCTGAAATGCAGAAATCCCAATGGAATGGGTAAAGGGCATTTATATTCTTGTTTTTTAAACCTTTTACAAGGAATTCTTAGCTTTTGGTGTACAATTGTGTTTAAATATGACACAGCAAATTAATAAATCCTCCTCTTGCCGGCCCCCCTGAGTACTGGAAACTGAGATGACATTTAATGTACAGCGCATAATATTAGGTTGGTGCTATATAAATACTGTTTCTTAATCTTAATATTAATAACAAGAATAATATTAATAATAAAACAACAATAGTCTTCATCAAAAGTTTGTAAGCTCCTCTGGGCAGGTTCCTTTCCTCCCGTCTGTATCTGTCTGTCATTTGCTACCCCTATTTAATGTACAGCACTGTATAATAGGTTGGTGCTATATAAATACTGTTTATTATGATTATTATTATGAATAATATTAATAATAATAATATTAAATAAATAAATGGCTACTGTATGAGCCTAAAACCTCTCCCCCAACAGCAACTAGAGAGGGGATTACACCCCTGCAGTGTCCTATATAGAAGGAGGAGAGCTAAGCAGTGATTGGGTGATATCAGCCATTGCAATGCTGAATGGAAACATACAATTGACTGATGGACTGAATATTAAAATTGGTTGCTGGTCTATTTCTACAGGAAAATGCCACGTGCAAGATACAAAGACACTATTGCTGAAATTCTTCATTACATTATGTTTGGAATCACAATTGCATTTAAATGGACTGCTCATGCCTATTTACAACATACCCTATATTACAAGATGTGCATAGTACCGGCCCAGCTACACCACATGGCCCATGTTAGAGCTGACTTGCACTATTAGTCAATCCCAAACCAATCTTTAAAAAATGGAAATAGCAATAAAATGCAGCGAGATGCAGGGAATCCTGTGAGATGATCTCTCTCCTTTGATGTTACATACTTTCTGGTTTGCTAGATTTACGGGATAATGTGGCTCTTAGGAATGGTATCTCTTGAAAGTGGGCCGTGTAATTAAAGGATTTGTTAACCAGCTTACAGCGGTGTAATGCTGCATGAGTCAGCAGGTAAGGGAGCTTATACAGTACATGCTTGTGCAGATTTTATCTGTAGCATGCAACTCTCGTGTCTCTATGTACAGCCAAATGAGTTTGGAGCAGACATTACCGAATGTCCCCACAGTGGCCTTATATAGGCAGATACTTTAATGAGAACAACATGTAGGAATGCTTGAAATTGAAAGCTTTACTTCCCTAAAATGTCTGTGAAAACCCGACAATTTTGGTAAAATTTTTACATTTTGGCAAATTCCATTGGTTCAGCGGGGATAGCCAAGCTAAAGTAGTTTTTGTGGGTCTGAAGGTGTTCGAAGAGGAGGGAGAAATAGGAAGGTGCAAGGTGTGCTTTTGCAGCACTCATACCCTCCTCAGCCAAAAGGAACCCCGAACTAGTTCAGCAGGTGCCCACTGTTGGCTATGTCCATCACTGGTAATTGGAGGAATCTAATTAAAATATCTAGATAGAATAGCTAATAAAAACAAGAAAACTATAAAAGATATATTAGTTAGATTATAAAAGATCTAACATCTACATTCACACCATATATATGTTCATGTAATGAATAGGGGATGATTATTAAACTCTCAATAATGAAGAAGAACCCCTTGTGCCGTGTTTCTTGAAATATAGGTGGGGTCTTGGCATTGTATCATGTACAGTTTACATTGGAGGATAGATAGATAGATAGATAGATAGATAGATAGATAGATAGATAGATAGGAAGGAAGATAGATAGATAGATAGATAGATAGATAGATAGATGATAGATAGATAGATAGATAGATAGATAGATAGATAGATAGATAGGAAGGAAGATAGATAAATAGATAGATAGATAGATAGATAGATAGATAGATAGATAGATAGGTGCCCCCATTGGAAGAAAACCATAGACTGGGACACTACTTTCTGTCCCAGTCTATGGTGATCAGGATAAGTTTAAAGGGTGAATTTCCCAAGAGGTGGCAGAGACTGCAATAAAAGGGGTTGTAATTAAATCTCCTTATATCCGAAGTTAAAAGAAATGTTGATTTTGAACACAATATAAATATCAACTGATATTACAAGACATGTTCCTAAATGCTAGCTCACAATCTATTACTAGATTTAATATCATTAATAATGTATAGAATAAAATCAACATAGAATAAAGATAAAATATAGATAGTTGGGACACACGGATTGCCTGCTCCTCAGGGGCAGACTCCTCCAACCTAAAAAAAAGGATATAGGTAATGTGTCAAGAACATAGGTGATGGCATGCAATTATCTACAATATTAGTAATGGGTCCCACACGCTGTATTGGTGGTGTAATTAAAAAAAGAGATTATGCTACTTAATGGAGTTTTAGGCAGGGGTGGAGCACTCCAGAGACATTGCTGCCTTTACACCCATTTAACACAATGCCATGCATGTGTCATGCCTATTTGGTGCTTTGCAGAACAAATTTGCTTCCTTTGTCATCTGACTGTGATCTCATTACCATCTAAAGCAGTGCTTCTCCGCCAGAGTTTCATAAAATCCTAAGGTTCCCCCTGGGGTTGAGCAATGTGGAATTTGTACCTCTCAGATAGGTTTAAGTGACACCAATGGTCTTTTTGGCTATCTGTAAGGGTTATATTTTTCCCGAAGGCCAGCAATGTATGAGACATTCTTCCCACCCCATGTTAAAAAAAGATGGAGGTTAAAACACTGCTCTAGACCCTCTTCATCAATCACTCTTCTTCAGATATATCTTCAAAATAAAAAGCAGACCATCAGGTAAGAGTGACCTGATTATCAAAGTTGTTTTTATGGTGAGTTCCATTTTTTTCCATGGGAGCAGTATCTCAATGTGTTTGAGGTTTTCCTGCAGAGTAATAAATTTATCCCGGTACCATTACTTCTGATTTAATTAGCTTACTTGTTTACTCCCAAAAAAAGACGGATGATAGCACAGCGCTAGTAAAGCTGTGCAGCACAGAGAGATGCAATCAAGAGAACTGTTGATTATATAGTTGGGTGTTTAGACAAATGCCAGGCTATACATATGTGTTCTTCCACTAATGACACTGACATATAACGCAGGAAACTTTCATAGAAGTTTTGTTGTGAAGAACCAATGTTAATAAAACTATAAATTGGTAAAGACTACTGTAAGGCCCTGGTCCAGCACCGGTGCTTGCCAAATGCCAGTCCCCCAATTTAACACCACACTCTTCGCCTATAGCAAGCACCCGTTCAGACTAGTTGTGTCTTCCAGCATCCCCCAGGTCTTCTGTGTGCAAGGAATGGTATCTGATGAAGGACTGACAGAGGACCGGGAGTCCACAGATAATGCAGAACCAAGATTCCAACAGAGACAGTTCCAGAATACAGAACCATCACTCGTACATAGGTAATCTGTCCATCTGATGAGATATCCAAGGGCAAAGACAAAAGCAGAGTTGGGGTCACAGGCAGCATACACTTGCCGGGTCAGAACAGGCAAAATCAGCAACAGTAATTGTAATTATAAACACACCAGCAGCAGGTCAGCACTATGACAGGCACTGATGAATGGGAGACGAAAGGCCATAAAGTCCTAGCAGCCGATGGCAGAGCAAGACTGCGACAGAGACTAATCTGCTCTTAAAATCCCCTTTAGCCGTGCACAGCCTCAGAATATGAGCTGGGGATGCCGAGAAGCCATCACAAGCTGCACGGCTAAAGGGAAGCCGGGGATGCTCACATTTCCCTATTCTCTGCTGCTGCACAGGAATCTCCTAACAACTACATTGAACGGTGGTGACGTTGGAATGCCATTACTGCTTCCTCACACTAGTGAACAGCTGCCCTGGGGTAAGAGCTATATGTAGCGTCAACCCCTGGCAACCCAATAGAGAAAAGTATTTAGTAGTCTTTTAGTACCACTTATTGCTGCAGGCTGTCAAATCTGCAAATTCTGGTTCTTTATGAAGCCAAGGTGCCAGCCAACCACATGGGGATGGTTGCTTAAGGTGATATTGACCATTGAAAGGGATCCGTCTCCCTTAAATAAAAAGATGGGGTAATTGTACAGTATCTTCTTTAGACACCAAGAAAATTTTGCATCAAATAAATATATTTAGCCACCAGAATTAAACAGTAGTTGTAGAGTCACCACGCCAGATCGTCGTCTTCACATGTTAATTATTGGTTGGCTTGTGGCTTTTTGATATTGCCTTTTCTGCAGCCGCTCCCCTGCTGATCTGCAATTGTCCGTATCACATGTACAAGTCCTGTGCGCAGCCAATGTCTGTAATTACTCCCAGTACATAGATTTCAACAGCTAATCAGCCAGAACAAGCTTGGGCCTTTGCAACATTCAACAGTTCAAAGATTTATTATAAATCAAATATACGGCTTTATAAATGTCTTTTGGAACATTTAACAATCTTCTCCGAACGCCATGGGCATCTACACTGGAAGAGACGGTAAGAATATAAAATGGAAAAAACATAATTCATTGGATATTTTCACAAAGCTAAATCTTTTCCCTGAAGAAAACAAACTGGAGTGCGCTCTCTGCTTAAATTCAGTTTATTCCTCTAACAAAATCGTTCATTAGTTCCATATTCCCCTTTTTTCAAAGGGTTTTTATAGCCAAGATGAAGAAGAACTCAAAACCTTCAATACACGCTGTATTTATTTTAAAAAAGCAATAATGCAAATTCAAAAAAAAAGAATCAGCAATAAATAAAGAAAAAATGGAATGAATGACTTAAAAACAAATAAAAACAAATTAGCAATAATAAAATTTAGGAATATTAAAAAACGGAGAGCAGGACCAAAGCTGTCAAACTGATCTCTGCTCTCCCTGTGTAATCACTAGAACTCTGTAACAGTCAGATTCTGTAAACAAAGGACCTGATTTGGGAAAGATAGTTTATAATAGGATAACCTGAGCAATCTGCCAAAGATGGTATGGATCTGTTCTAGGATTTAAATAATTTGCAAGCTAATAGCAAATGAGTTTGAGGAAATCCATTCCAGGTTTGCTGGATTCATCTAGGTTCTGCCATTATAGTCTATCTTCTTCAATCTAGGAGAACTTCCCAAATCAGACCCAAAGTGTGTGGCTCACAATGGCTGCAAGTCAGGGGCTGTTGGTTGCACAGGGAGAGCTTTCCATGTAATCATCAAGACCTAGCAGTCAGTTTTACTGCTCAGTTTTGCACAGTGCTCTCAGATTCTCAGGTTGGCCCTGATTTTTCTAATGATAACTGGTATAGTTTAACTTGAAAAACTTTCAAACAAGGATATTTATTTAATTATGACACAGCACACCCATCAATGTGAGGACCCCTGTTAGTTAAGAGGGTCTGGGGCCATCATGCAATGACATGCTTTGCACCACCCTATGTCCACCCCTGTAGCTTGGCCAAGGTGGCTGCAATCCACAGGGGTAAGGGATGGCTAGTGGTTGCACCAGCAATACAGAGAATGGATAAAATCAGGATGAATTGTCAGATCACCAGCATAGAATAATCAGTTTGGGCGGTTAGGCTTACATAGTGTTAAATGGTGGAGTGTTAAAGCAAATGCAAAGCATAAAAATCAAAATGTGAAGCCAATCATGGCAAGGTCAGGTGGAGTTCAAACAAGATCAAGACAAGTAAGGTAGGAAGGACAGGCCACATTGAGAAACAGCACAATGTTGCACCCATATACTGGTTCCAACTTGAGAGCGGATGACATTTCCTTTTAGAGAAATCCAACCAATCAGGTTGAACCCCAATGCAACACCTCTCTAGCTAGACTAAAATCTAGAGGACAAAATGGGAACACCGGTGCACACATGTAGTTGCAGGCCAAGCTCTGCTTACATTATACAACTATAACAGAAGATATTCTCTGCTTGTTAATAGCATATATTTTTTATAATAAATTATGTTTGGGTTTTATTGGAAGGGGAAAGAATAAATTAAGGGGTTGGATAAAAGAAGAAAAATATATTCCATACTACAGGAATGATTGTGTTAAAATAAATTATTATAATTCTTATTTGGAATTTATACATGGATGGTGACTTTTTTTTCTTGTCTCTAGGGAGTTTGCACCCTTTGTTTGCAGTAATTTGTTTCTCCCTGTCCTATGACATGCTTAGCGATTGGCTTCTAGACCCCAGAACTGTTATATGGGAGGAGGTCACATTCTCACCCCAAAAGTACCAGAAAAGGGGAGCCTGGGCAGGGTGATTATCAGTGCATTAGGGGTCCTTTTACATTGACACTGTATAGTAGAGTATTGTACAAAATGTCCAGTCAATGGGCATGGAGGTGGAAACAGAATCAGTGATCATTGTTACTTATCCAATAAGCAGGCAGGTAACTTATTCATAGCTCGTAGGGCCTGATTTAATAAAGCTCTCCAAGGCTGGAGAGGATACACCTTCATCAGTGATGCTGGGTGATCCAGCAAACCTGGAATGGATCTGGCCCAGGATTCAAAACATTTACTAGCAAATACAAAATGAGTGAAGAAATTCATTCCAGGTTGTGGTTTCACTCAGATTTATTGGTGAAAGTGTAACCTCTCCAGCCTTGGAGAGCTTTAGTAAATCAGACCGTAGTGTTATTAACCTGCTAGTTATGCGGTGTGAATCTTACAACCTACTAACTTGGTCATACCAATATCTCGGGCTATTGGATATCTTGGCCCATAATAAAATACCCATATGTACTTTAGCTAAGTTTTCTAGTTCTTTGGTTGAATTTCAGCTTAAAGCAAAGGGAAAAAAATAGTCAACAAGAAAATAGAAGGCAGGGGAATATTTTCGAATATTCTTGGAGTTTCTGTATACCTGCCACTCTCCCATTTATTCCTAGCAGCATGACAAACACACACCTCTCACTCTTCTCTCTTAAACCTGTCTTCATCTGCCGGGATGACAGCAGTAATTTTCGAAAGCCTTGTACGTCTCTGCGCTTTCCAAGCCTACAAAATAAAACATCGGGTCTGGTGCTCAGCGCTGGCTGATTAACTCATGCTAATGGCTTTTCTGTAAACACCCAATTCATGTCTGACGAATTCTGTTACAGCATTAACACTTCTTTTATCCATTTACCTGCCTACATTTTATTTTTCTCTGCTTACATTTTATTCCTGGCGTATTAAACTGTGATATAAATCATTTCTGTTATATACAGTGTATATAATTACATTGGATGGTTTTATCCCACATTTAAATTGAAAGTGGACATACTGCATGGATTGTAGCAACTTCAAGACTACAAAAATGTGTTGCGTATAACAGTTATGTCATAGGCTGCAGTCTCAATGATGTCACTGGTATCCAATGAATGGATAGGCTACTTTCTCAGTGATGTCACTGGTCCCCAATGATTGGATAGGCTGCATTCTCAGTGATGTTACTGGTCTCTAATTAATGGATAGGCTGCAGTCTCAATGATGTCACTGGTATCCAATCAATGGATAGGCTACTTTCTCAGTGATGTCACTGGCCTCTAGTGATTGGATAGGCTGCATTCTCTGTGATGTCACCGCTCTCTAGTGAATGGATAGGCTGCATTTTCAGTGATGTCACCAGTCTCTAGTGAATGGATAGGCTGCATTCTCAGTGATGTCACTGGTCTCTAGTGATTGGATAGGCTGCATTCTCAGTGATGTCACTGGTAATTACATTGGATGGTTTTATCCCACATTTAAATTGAAAGTGGACATACTGCATGGATTGTAGCAACTTCAAGACTCCAAAAATGCGTTGCGTATAACAGTGATGTCACTGGTCTCTAATGATTGGATAGGCTGCATTTTCAGTGATGTCACTGGTCTCTAATGAATTGATAGGCTACATTCTTAGTGATGTCACTGGCCTCTAGTGATTGGATAGGCTGCATTCTCTGTGATGTCAGCGCTCTCCAGTGACTGGATAGGCTGCATTCTCGGTGATGTCACTGGTCTCCAGTAAATGGCTAGGTTGCATTCTCAGTGATGTCACTGGTCTCTAGTGAATGGATAGGCTACATTCTCTGTGATGTCACTGGTCTCTAATGAATGAATAGGCTACATTCTCAGTGATGTCACTGGTCTCTAGTGAATGGATAGGCTGCATTCTCAGTGATGTCACTGGTCTCTAGTGAAATGGATAGGCTGCATTCTCAGTGATGTCACTGGTCTCTAGTGAATGGATAGGCTGCATTCTCAGTGATGTCACTGGTCTCTAGTGAATGGATAGGCTGCATTCTCAGTGATGTCACTCGTCTCTAGTGAATGGATAGGCTGCATTCTCTGTGATGTCACTGGTCCCTACTGAATGGGGAGGCTGCATTCTCAGTGACATCATTGGTATCCAGTGAAGAACTTGGTTTGCAATATCAGTGATGTCACTGATTGTTAGCAAATAAATAAATCCTATTTTATATTACAGTTTAACAATATATGAGTACGTGTAACAATTTCAATGTTTCCATTTCTATGTTCTTTATCCATACTTATTCATTTCATTTTTATTGACAATTTAAAGTTTTCTTCTTAGCAACAGTAACCATTAAAAACTCTTACCTGTCTCCCCCCACCCCCCTACTGCACTCCTGTCATAAATGGTAAAATGTAAGCAGCCTTTTCTCTGCTCAGTGGTGTGTTTGTCAAATGTTGCCTTTTATCTCACAAGTGAAATGATAATCGTTGTAGTCACCAATTAAAGACTCTTCGCTCATAGCCGTCACTTTGACATCTGCACCTAAATTGTCTAAAGTGCACCTGTCAAACCATGCACATGCAACCTTTCAAACACCAGTGATAGACTGAAGCCTGCTTTTTTTATTCAAAGAGAAAATACTACGCACATTAAATAGTGTGTCTTGAAGTGGTATTTACCAGTAAAAAACTTTTGACATTTACCTGTGTAAGTTAACATTTACCTACTTGTGGTGCTGTATTATTATATACTCATGTAGGTGCATCTTGTAGTACTTTTTTTTTGTATGTGGGGTACAGAAATCAACATTGTTGTTGATGCTGAGCAAATGATGTAAAAAGCTTAGTTAAAATATGAGGCATCTAGGGAATAAATTGATTTATTTTATTGATAGGCCTCTGTTCATATTTCCGTGTACATACCAGATTAATATGTGTCCCCACTGGAAACTTTTCAATCATTTCTTGTAGCAAGGGGCAATGGTGATATTCTGGGTTTTCTATTATTGATAAATGGAGAAGGAAAATTCCCCAAGAAGGAATTCAAACATTGAAAAAGACGAGGAGGATCTGGTATAGCTTTGGATATTTTTTGCAAATTTAGCAGATTTTTATGAGGGGGTAGCAAAAATTAGATATTTGGATTGATGTTAACATGTAAGTAGGAATGTCAATTAATTTGTTCTAGTTCTTCAATTAATTTTGTAAATCTAGTATTTAAATAGAAATAATATTGAATTGTATAGTTTATGTAAATGTATTTACATTATGTTTAGATTTCAAATAATCTCCTGAGGAAGCAGCCTATGCCTGTGAAACGTGTTGAGAAAAAAATTGAGATTTATCTATGAGCTTTTCATTTAATCATTTGTGAATTTAATGGTATTACAACAAATTTTATGTTTAAATGTATTATTTGGTTGATGATATCTGCTTCGAAAGTCCCCCCATTTGGATTTTTGCATTTTAGCAAAGTAAAGGCAAAGGTTATCTTTAGGTAGTAATAATGACTGAATGATATCCTTTATGTAGAGATTGGGTGTGCAAGTGGAAATGCCAAAAGTAAAACATATGATATCCAGATTTTAATTTAGAATTCTACATCTTTAAATGCCTAAACAGGGTACAGGGTTCTCGCTTCATCAGGGCTACAAATAAATGAAGCATCCACTGGGCTGATCCAGTGGGAGGAATAGTAAATTTCAATTAGATTCAATGCTCCATATTGCAGTTAGGCAGCCGTTGATGTCCTAAAAAATTGATGAATTAATATATTGCAGGCTTCTTTGTACAGTTAATCCTGGACAGCATGAATTAGGAGCTGGATGGGTGCACTGTTAGGCAGCACTTTTGCCCTAGGATATAGAGCAGATCTGGGGGTTATTATTGCATCCACTGACTCCAACTCTAAGGGTTATTATTATATCTACTGATGCCAGTAATAGAAGTTAATGTTGCTGTCACTGACACGGATGCTGAGCGTTTCTACTGAGCCCACGTACAGCAATAATGACTCCAGCCTTTGCTTAAGTGTGTTGTAACATGATGCAAAAAATATGTTAATGTTTGTGGCCCGAGTTGACCATTGCTTTATATTATCGAAAGGAGGAGAGGGCTCAGGTCCTATAGTCCTGTTCTGCTTTGGACAATAAGTGAGATTTGTCAATTTAGGACAAGAAATGTTTACCTGGCAGAATCATTAGATGAAAATAAAAACTTGAAAAAGAAGGCTAATGCAGCCGCCTCCACATCCAATGCTTGGTAAGCTGTTTTTTGGAATTTGGATAAACTTTAAACACACTTTCATATTTGACTCTAATATCATTTTAAGGATTTAGAGGAATGCATGAGTAGCGTTTAGCAATTTTCTATTGCAGCGGAGTCATTCAGTAGCAAATATAGCCTATATCAGCAGCAGGGAGTGTAAAGCATGCAGAGCCGTACACCCCAGCTCCAGGCTAAGTCACATAGCCAATGTTTCCGTCTTCCATTTATACATGACTTTATTATCTTAAAAACCTGGTAGAGCTGTTATGGTTTATATTATCTCAATAAGAGCTGAACATTTAGATATATCCTTGTTTTTCTACATCAATGACTACAATTTATCAAAGCCAGTTGTTACAAGGTAACAAACATTTTTTAGAGGAGGCCAACAATGGAAGCTCTGTATTGCTATCATTGCAAGATTCTAATGGAAAAGACATTCAGTTTGCTACCATATTGGGTTCTTGGTGAACTTCACACATTTCCATTTGCCATTTATGTAGATATTGGATGGTGATTGTTGGTAAGGTGGTAGAATCCATTGGTAGCTAATGTAGAGCCACAAATGTTCCAATAGCTATTCACATCATGTATTTGATATTTGTACTTTAATAAATATGAGTTGGTGCAGGTTGTCAGACTATATTGGCCTTTCTCAATCTTGTTACCCCTGAGGAGCCCTTCAACATAATTTTCTAGTGTTGATGAACCCTTTCTATTATTATTCAATGGGAAAATACTATTTGCAATGGTTGCCAGTAGTAGGAATACCCCTCTTGTACTGGTTGTCAGAATGGATCTGCTAAGTGGTCCTAGAATTGTGCAGGTACCATC
Source organism: Pyxicephalus adspersus (assembly GCF_032062135.1). Taxonomy (NCBI): domain Eukaryota; kingdom Metazoa; phylum Chordata; class Amphibia; order Anura; family Pyxicephalidae; genus Pyxicephalus; species Pyxicephalus adspersus. The sequence continues at coordinate 138,937,950 of NC_092862.1, forward strand.
GTATGGGAGGTCAAATAGACAAAAGGAACCCCTGACACCTTCAGGAGGAACCATAGGGTCCAAATTAACCCAGGATGAGAATGGCTGGTCTATGCATGGCATCACTGTTAATGAATTTAGTATTTCCTTAGGGAATTCTTCATATAAAGATCAGAGAAGTGGCCAATAATATATCCCATACATCATGAAAGCAGGTCTATGAACAAATCATTATGGACAGAGCACAGACACTGCAAGTATTAGCGCACTAGTGATGACCGGAGAACTTCTGAAAAATGTATTACACTGCAAAAAAAGTGCACATCTGCCCAATCTTCAGTTTCTTTAATTTAGCAAAACAATTTATCATGCAGAGAGATAAAGTTAAATTAGCTTAAACTATTCACAACTCTTAGTTTTCTGGAAATACCGTGTGATCATGCCAATGCGGAAATGCCAATCTTTGGCTTTGTTACTAAACAAAGCCAATTCTAGCACCAATCCTAAGATTTTACTACTACTCATGCTGACCATAAAACCATCCCTATTGCTAAACCTAATGCCCCCCTAAACCCAATTATGCCTAATACTTACCCAAATGATATGCCTAACTCTGAACTTGACTCTTACCCTAATATTGTTAACCATGTTAATCCCAACATTATCCCTAATACTAACCCCAATGTTATTCCTAAGCCTAATGATAACCCTAACCCCAATGCTACCCATGGATGCCCCTGTCCTTCTCCTTAATGGTCCTTCTAACCATAATTAAAACCTTAATGCCATCCCGAAGACAAATGGTAATTCTAATGTTACCCCTAGCTCTATCCCTAATATTGGGCTTTACTCTGACCCCGGAGGAATACCTCTGTTCCTCATTACCTAATGCTATGTTACCATCAAAAGAATTTTGGCCCAGTGTCTAACTTTCCCTAAGAATTTAAAAAACTTTTTTTGCTCATTCCTTCAGAAAAAATGCAGCTTACTTAAGGTTTGTATAAATAATTTCAGCTCAGTTTATCAGGCCTATCACACATATCTTTTGGACCCAGGATGGTATGATGTTATAGCGTATTGCAATTTATTAAAGAATTCCCAGGTTTGAGTGATGGAGTATACCATCAAATATTATGATGTGGGAAAAGGAATAAAGATTTGTGTAAGCCGTAAATAAGATTTGCAGGATGGTAAGAAGAGGCTTTTTACGAAGGAGTGTTACATTAAAAAAAAGACGCTCGTTAGGGTGGGAGAGGAGTGGGTGCCTTAGGGTAAAGACATCGGAAAGGGTGCGCTTGTAAACAGGAAGAGCCGGGGAGGAACGCGATTAGAGGATGAGCGGGAGTGGCGCGGTACAGGGGGGCTCTGTGTCAGCACAAGCCATCAATGCAGATTATGTGACACTTGTCACTAAGGATTAACAATGACTCTGTGTGATCAGTCCCCAACCAAACACTATTCACCAAAGCAATGAGCCACATTCAATGTAACTCATGCTGACTAACAAAGGGGACATACACACAGGAAATGCGGCCTGAAGGCCCAGGGGATGGTATATGTTATATCCAGATCTTTAATAACATCTAAACCTAATCCCCCAAAACTTTCATACATACTTAACACTTTTGCCTTTGCAGCATTGGAGTCCCAGGTTCAATTCTCGTTTACGACACTATTTTCAAAAAGTTTGTATGTTCTTCTCCTTGTGTTTCCCGCAGGCATTCCAGTTTCCTCCCACATCCCAAAAACATGCAGTTGGGTAATGGGCTCTCCCCACCACAAATTGGTCTTAAGCTGTGTTTTTCACATATGACTTTGTAACATTAGATTGTGAGCCCCTTTGAAGGACAGTTAGTGACATGGCTTTGGGTTCTGCACAGAGCTGTGTAATACGTCCATGCTATAAAAATACACAATAATAATATTAACATATATGCAATCACAAAAAGTCATTCTCAATGTTTATAAATCTGCAGCTTTGGTAAAAAATAAAATCTGGTGATACTAAAATGAAGATTTGCTGCTGAGATAGAAATAGGACATTTGTAGGGGCAAAATGTTGCTGATTTCTCCTGCATTGGACACTGGGGGACTCAGTGGTATTGTATTTGCACGTAGAGTTGTCATAAGGGGGATAAAGGGGTACTTTTGTATTGGGTCCCTATAAAAGAGCTTGAGTTTATCAATGCTGGAATGTTTAAAATATAGCAAGGGGCCGGGGAAATGCACTTATTATATGGCCCAGAAATTTCTATTAGTGGTGCTGCTTGCAGGATATTTGGGACTTACTGCAGGCTGGGTCTGTGTCAGGCAGGGACTGTAGTGTCATTATATAGACCTGTCATCATTGACATCTTCATCATCACCATCATCAATGCCTTCTGTTATCACGGGGGCTCATTGTATGGGATTATTTACAAGTGCAGCATGTATTACAGCAAGCATTGAGCAGCACTGGCAATCTATTTATTACCCATTGCTCCAACGGTTTTCCTTTCTGCTGTCAGTGGGGCTCTTATATTTTTATTGTGTCACAATGGGTCTGATTTAATAAAGTTCTCCAAGGCTGGAGAAGATACACTTTCATCAGTGAAGCTGGGTGATCCAGCAAACCTTGAATAGATTTATTTAAAGTCGTTTTCTAGTTGTTATCAAATGTTTTCAATCCTGGACCAGGTTTGCTGGATCACCCAGCTTCACTGATGAAAGTGTATCCTCTTCAGCCTTGGAGAGCTTTAATAAATCAGGTCCAATGTTTTTAAAACATGAAGCACAGGTAACATATGTAACAGTGTCATCACGGTAGTATTGGTGTTTCCAGTCTTTTCTATATTGCCCTCAAGCTGCCGAAAATGACATGATACCACTGATACCAATAAATTTCCCACTTTTTTATGAGCACAATCTTCTTCAGACTTTTGAGTGTCTTCTCATTACCATTTTGGAGCTTTTGGCTGCTGTTGTTACCCTCCAGAGACCACAAGGTATAACCAGAACATTTCAGCATTGACTATAACAGCCTTTGGCTTTGGGGTACTATGAACCCTGAACGTTTGGACAACGGTCAACATCCATTCCCCCTAGATGACACAGTCATGCCAATTCTGTGCCTTTCTTGGCTACCAGATCAACCACAAAATGCTCGAGTCTGACCACTAGAGAAGACTGGTGATACCATTTCAGCCCATTCAAAGTCAGTAGGATGGAGTAGAAGGTTTGCTGTTACATATTATTAGACCATTGCTGACATATATTGTGGCATGCCAGGAATGTATTCAAGTCGACTCGTAAACATACAGACAGGTCCACTTTAAGCCAAACCTGGCTGTTTATGAGCTGCACCATCCTGTAAAACCAACTCTGAAAGTTGCAGCAAGTTTCATTCTTCATCTTTGGAAAGACAGACTGAACTGCCAGAGGGGACAAGACACAGAGACACCGAGGCGGAGGCTGAGAGTACATCTGTTCTCTTCAAAGACGGCTTGTCTGCTGCTAAGCTGTTTGTTTGGTTCGTAGACTCCGATCAACAAGGATTACAACTTCCTAGGAAGATTTCACCTAAAACAGATTATGAAATGTCTTCGCATTCATGATGGCTGTGCAGAGTATCAGAATGAATGACAAATATGGTGAAAATAAAAAAATACTATATTGGAAAAACCAAGAACAACGCACCATACACATTGGCCAAAAACTTAAATCTACTCGGACAAATCTGTCTGGACCCTCACCAGCCATTACCCACAATGCTACTTTATTGTACTGAAAGTTTTGGTAATCTGACTTTCTTTGCATTAATTTTTCATCAGAAGAAATAAGAACTCATTTCTCAAATGGTTGTATACGTCTGTAGGACGAAACACGTGAGGTATGGGTTCCACCATGTCAAAATATTTATGCTTCTCATAGCTGGAGATGACTGACCCCCTTTATTTGTTCTGGTGACCACCAAGGCAAAAAGTAAACTCCAATATTTTTAGATGTCATCAGAGCAATAAGTGATAGAAGTTACTATAGAGACATTTGTTCTGGGGAGAATGTTATTCTCTTTGGAGGGATTTCCTCTTTTTTCCCGTGGTGCATTGAGGACTGGAAGTGAAGCAAATCCTTTTAATGAGGGCAGTAAGCAAAAAATATGAGTTTTAAGGCTTAACGGATCTATCCAAAACAAAAATGTTGGCTGGCCATACTTTTTAATTTCCAGTCCAGTGACTCTGTCTAGGGTGGGATATTATCACCTGTCTGCTGCACATAGGAGGAAGCATTTTCCAGTCTTTCCTCCATCAATAAAAGTCTTGCAACTTTGCAGCAAGTCAAAGGATAAGAGGTTGCAGCAGGGCATAATGTATGCCAGACATTTGAAAAAATAACCAAGAATTGCACAGGCACCAGGATTTTGATAATTGTGTCATTACATAGCTGGCATATTAGTCCAGGATGATATCTCTTCTATAATAGAACTCCCTTACCTGCCTGTTTGCAATCTTCTTTTTCATGTACACTTAGCTAGTGCAGGATGCCAGGATATATCAGGATATACCTGGCATTCTCTGAGCACCTGGACTGATTTAACTCCTGTGTGCATGTGCAGGTTTTACATCACCCAGTAACAGCCAGTCAAGAATATTATTATTATTAAACAGGATTTATATAGTGCCAACATATTACACCGTGCTGTACAATAAATAGGGGTTGCAAATGACAGACTAATACAGACAGTGACACAGGAGGAGGAGAGGATCCTGCCCTGAAGAGCTTACAATCTAAGATGACCAAAGGTTGGCTACAAGACATAACACTGATATTTGATCAAAATTCTGCAGCCTTCATTAAAGGATACAACATTTATGAGGGCCAAGGTTGTCCTTCAGTGAACACTTAGAATTCAGTGGTATCGTACTTGCAGGTAGAATCACCTTAAAGGGGGACAAGCGGTACTTCAGCACCCAGCCCAGATTAAAAGAGCTTGACTTTAGCAATGTGGAAAGTTTAAATATGGCGGAGTGCCCAGGAAATGTACTTAATATGTGGCCCAGAAATTTCTGATGGTGGTCCGGCTTTGCAGGGTATTTGGAAATTACTGCAGGCTGGGTATATGTCAGGCAGGAATAGTAGTGTTACAGTTGTTTGGGCTGATTTTTTTCTACTATATTTATAATACTAACAACACCTATGTAATGACAGATCCATTTCTCAAGAGTGAAGAGGAATTTGCCCACCCAAGTGGAAGCGAGGGACCACAGGTTGACTGATCCAGTATATCGCCTTTAGTGGGTAATCATAAACCCAAGCACTTTGCTGTCTCCTCTATAATACAGAGTGCCTATGGTGCCATATCTGAATATAAAGGGCCACTTTCATAACTATATGCCGTGCTGCAGGAAGTGCCAAATGTCAAAGCCAGATCATAAGGAAAAAGAAAAATGACCAATGTAGAATAAATGACACATATCACAACACAGCAACTCATTAACTGACTTGGACTTATGTGAACACGCTTTATTAATGTCGGTCTATCAATCGTCTCATATTACTCTTAGATGTGGCTTTCCTTTTTTTTTTTTTAATGCCGCAATACAATCTTCTCTAACAAGGTGGAGTTGAAAGTTTTACGAGTCAGTGTAATCGTGCTGAAAATCCTTGTTTATTGTATGATGCTATACAGCTAATCCAGAGTCAGTCACATTAACCTGTCAGATGTCACGATGATTATTTTACTGCCTTACGTCTTCCAATGTATTAGGATCAGGCTGGAGCTTGGATGTTGCCGACTAATATAATGTAAGACCTTTTCTAAAATCGGCAAAGATTGAAAGCAGAGGGTGCTTAAAATGGCAAGGAATGGGCAGTCAATCATGGGTCTAAAATCACATTCAGAGAAGAGAATGCTCATGGTAACACTGATGCCCAGTTCAAGGCTGGCATCAGAAGGTCTATCTAAGGTTTGGAGTTGAATCATGGAATTGCTGGATGACCTGGGTACTTTGTCATGTGCATCAGTCCCTAACCAGACTTTTCTTCTGACTGTAGCTGGTTCCTCTCCACCAGTTGCAAAATTGACTTGTCTACTGACCATGACTTCCTCCTGTCTACCAGTTAGTGACCTGGCTTATCTGCTGGCCTTGGTTTGTTCCTACCAACCAGCTGACCTGGCTTTTCACATGATTTATAAGGATGGCCTGGCCTATACATCAGACTTTAGCTATATAGAGAAATCCAATAAAGTCATGAGGACTGGTGCTCTCCTTTCCTCTGACTTGCCATTGCTCAATGGATACTGATCGGCTTAACTCCACCTGGAAATGTAAATTGCCTTACCCAACTGCTCTGGTAAACTGGTTCCGAGTCCAAGGGATCCAACAACCAGTTCTCCATGGAGGGAGCAACCACCTAGTTTTCTTTTATGAAGGGACCCCCTCCCCACACACACACAAAAGCTTCTCCTTGCCACAAATAAGGGTGCTAAAGAGTCTGGTGCCCTTCAGCACTGGGCTAGGGAGCTTTGGATTGGGAACCTAATTTTTTAAGAGCCTCTCTCAAAGCACCCCCTATGGACATGGGCTGATAGGGCAGCACGGTGGCTCAGTGGTTAGCACTCTGGCCTTTGCAGGGCTGGGTCCCAGGTTCAAATCTCAGCCAGGACACTATCTGCATGGAGTTTGCAGGTTGTCTGCGTGGGTTTCCTCCCACATCCCAAAAACATGCAGTAAGGTTAATTGGTTTCCCCTCATAATTGACCTTAGACTACATTAATGACTATGGTACGGACATTAGATTGTGAGCTCCTTTGAGGGACAGCTAGTGACATGACTATTAACTTTGTACAGTGCTGTGTAATATGATAGTGCTAAATAAATACTGTGTAATAATAATAATTATTGTCAGTGTGGAAATGTAGCAATACTTGTATTGGCAAACCTGGTGTGCCTAGCTTGTTGATAAGTGTGTGGGGTAAATTATTTTATTTTGTTATTTTTGCATTCTTTCATAAAAAAAAAATTAATCCTACTAGTGCAGAAATTTATATAATATGTAGAATGTATATTGGCAGAAACTGATGGATGAATCCTGTGGTACCTTAATAATTTGGGGCAAATATCCACTGGGGACGTACCCCATTATTTGTATAGAGTGAGGGGAAGTTTGAACCCTTTCTAGTTTTAATACTCTTGCAGGTAGGAGCGGGGGGTTTAGTCCTTTCCCAAAAGGCTGGACTTATAATTTATTATTTTTATGTATAAAACATCAGTTCTTTGTTGTTTAAACAATTGCCTCCCATGTTTTGCATTCATGTTTGCTCAGCGCTGGAAGGGTTAACAGACTGTCACACATTGTAATCAGTATTTGGTGACTGGTTCTGGGTGGAGGTAGCTATAAGGGATTAGCGTCTGCCAGCGCAGGAAGGGGAATGACATTCGTGCTGACATGAATCTCGTCATCTGTCAATTTACAAGATGAGCTAAATGAAAATTTCCTGTTCTGAACAAAATTATAAACAATGTGGGTGACATGTAACCTGCCATATATTTCCACCATTCTCTGGATTAGTAAATCCCCATCTCCCCAATGTAGCATATATGGACAAAGAAAGCAGCAAGGTCCAGTATCAGGTTGTGGATTTACTAGAATTCGATATACCATTAGTTTCAGAAATCTGACTACAAAAATGTCACACTGGTTTATGTTATGGAATTCCTCAGGGTACCATAGGGTGCATGCTTCATATATGATTTCACGGGGTCACCCATTATAAAGGCCTTTTTTGGATTGTACATGGAAAGAGTATTAGTGTGGCCATTTCAGACCCATGGTAAGCCGAAGTTTTCTGCCACAGACTAAATCTTCATCACAAACTCTCTCATTCAAGTAAATAGGAGTTTTTAGGACCATTGGGACCTCAGATCACAGTTGCTTTTGACTATGTTGGTATTGTTTCAAGATTTGGCCGCAGTTTTGTGCAAATCTGGTTACCCATGGTTCAGGTGCCCTTGCACATGGACCCTGAACACTCCCGAGCCAGCAGGTCCCCCCACAGAAGCTTGCACAGACCTAAAATCACCCGCACACCTGCTCTTCTTCCCTCAGTGTCTGGCTGGCACATTCTGTTGAAGCAGCCAAGCTATTGTTCTATTGGCGCTGGGCTCCCAGAAATCCCTCCGCCGGTCACTTCTTCCTCTAAGAACTGTTTAAGTTTGCAGGCTTTTGCTGAGCTGCTCACCACGGTGCGGTGTTGGCTGCGGTTGGCCACCGGAGAAAAAGTGGAGAAATCTCTTTAATGAAGATAGCAGATAAAATAAACATGGGTTCTAATACTCCCCCAAATCACTGCAAAATATTTATAGTGACATATGTTTGGTGTATCTGCAGCTAGGGATGAGCACCATATTTTTATGGAAGCACTTCTGCAGTAGAAAGTTAAACGCCATCTCATTTGGTTGTATATTTGGAGAACCAACTGAAGCCAACTTCTACGTTCCAACTTTTCATGACTACTATTTAATGACATTTAAGTAAACATTGACACTCAATGGGTTGTCGTGGTTGACAAAGAATTGTGGATGAAATGTTTGAAGCTGGATTTAGTCATTTTGTGGACATTATAAATAATATTTTTGAAGTTGGTAATTATGTGTTGGGCATGGGTTCGGTGTACTTATTTTTGTTCTAAATAATTTCCTTTGGAGGGGGCAGAGCTCTGGTCCGTATTCCACCATAGGATCCCCAACAAACCACTATGATGATGTGTAAAAGGAGACCCTATCTCTCAATATATTCCAAACATTCAGGGGATACCTTGGACCTGGTCTTGTACAAGAAGCAGGGTCCACAGGCTCTTTGTCTCCAATATTCCTGGCCACCCAGGCTGCATTCCTCCCGTTAAAGGGAATCCTACACTATTTAATATATATTAGTATAATATTTAAAAAACAAAAAACATCACACACAGCTTTGGAGCTTGCCCTAAATACATTAATAAACCAATTTGTGTATTTTCAGTGTTACCTTTCAAGCTGAATGGCATTCTTTTACAAATTAGTTTGTATTGCTACGTGTCCTCCATGGTAGTGCCCAGCACTCCATACCTTTTTTTTTGACAGAAGTTTTCTTATTAGTCCCAAAAAGAACCCAATAAACTCCATTTATTTTGCAAGAATTTCCTAGTTTCACAATTTCACAAAGCAGATTTTCACAATTTTTCTCATGCTTGTCTTCAGCCAATTTTTACTTAATATATTTATTATATTTTAATATATTTTTATTATTTCTGCAGGGGAGATTCACCCTCTATATTCGTTCTACTGGTCAAAGACATACAGAGACAGAAACTCGACCCAGCTATAACCAAAATCCAAAATTCCTAACATTTTGTCTAGAGATGGGTTGTCGTTTGGTCCATTGAACAAAGCTTACATGTGCAGCATTTTGCCAAAATAGAGCCATCATCATGAAAACAGAATTTGTGTTCTAACCCAGTGAATGTGTGCTAACATCTGCTGTAATCAGGCTTGAATGGGATGCTTTAACCTCCAGGGCTGAGTCAGGCAGAATGATGAAAGGATTTTTTAGTCTTGAATAGGCCCATCGTGCCCCCCACCCCCTAACACCGCACTCGGGAAGGGGGTAAAACAGTTTGACTTCTTAGTAAGCAGCAGGTGTGTTTTTGCTTCTCCCACATGTGTTTAATTTTTTACTTCTGCATAAAAGAAGATACAGTTATCTAATAAGTAGACTATTGAGGCTTTACCATACATGAGTGTGCCTGTGGGGGTCAGACAGACATTTCCAGCTCATGATTGTAATATTACCCTCAATTAGTGTTGCTGTGCTGCTCAGGTTCAAAAATAAAATCGCGTTCAAGATCCAACATTCGGATCGGTTCTACAGAAACGGAATAAAGCGGATTTGTTGAGAAGTAATGCACCACATTTAGTTTGTGCATTGCATTGATGATGTGCTTGTCAAACTCTGATACAGTATCAGGTTATGCTACAGTTCGGAGCATTTGTAGCAAGGCGTCCTATCCTCTCTTCTTTAGATCCTTCCCGCCTATGGGGTTGTGTTAGGACAAACTATGCCTGAACTTATACTGCTGACGTTTATCCGGAGCCAATGACATTAGTCTTTATGTATTGTTCACTTTTAAATACTGAATCATTATCCAGGTTACTGGGGGTTTTAACGCTCCCACCTTGAAATATAACCCCTGAAGAAGCATTTTCATCCGCGAAACGTGTTGGAGTTGCAAGAAATGTTTGCGTGACCACATCATGCCTTCATATTGGCATTCATGTATCTATATGTATGTTGTGTATGTTTGTATTGTGCTTCGATAAAAATGTGTATTTTCAGTGTTTTTCTGCCAGGAATTCCTTACGTTTCCTCTTTGTTCTATTTATGGATATGGCAATTCATTACTAGAATCCATCAGGGAACAACCATTACATTTTTTCCATTGCATTAGTGCCCAGATGTGAACAAAGCTTTAGAGATACATCAATGTGGGTGACATGTAACCATTATCCATAAAGGTAATGTCCAGAATGGTGTTATTTGGCACTGCAAAGGATTTTACTTGGTTTTGGAGGAAGCCATTGCCAGCTTTTGGTACTGGTTCCAGGGATGGTATATCACTGTACATAATGCTGCCAAGGTGCAGGAATCAGCTCAGAAATTCACATTTTATTTTTTTAACTGCTAAAGCCGAATGTCAAGAATAAATTGAGAATTACATAAATAAATCACTGTGTTCATTATTGCATAAATCAATTTTATCAAATGCATTTCTAATTTGGCTTGGAATCAGCCTATTCAGTCCATGTATGGCATTCACCAAATTCACCAAACATTCTCTATTAGAAAATCTTTAATGGCAATGATTCTCCACCAGAGAATATTAGGTAAATGTAATATTTACTACTTTATAGACTCCAAATAGTTCTATCATGCACTGATCAATAACAGAATAAATGCAGTTTGACGGTCAGCAAAAAAACAAAAAAAATCCACTTAGAGATGAAGTGAGGGTGAAATAGATAAATTTTAGGGATTTTCAACCATTGGGCTGTTTTTTGTTTTTTCTTTAGGTTTGTGTTTATCACCCAGCTGTATGGATAGATAGATGTCTGGGGGTGTATCAGGATATTGACAAGTACTGTGTGACCTTTGTATAAGGAGTAGGAATAGAAGAAATGACCCCAAAGCCACATTTACCCCCCCCCCCACACACATGGGAATTACGGCCTGGGACGGCTAGTAGTTATGCTGGAAGCTATAGCAGGCAGATTACTTTTCAGGCTTTTCCTAATTAGCATTGATGAAATTTAGAAGAGGACTTTCAATCAGCTTAATATGTGAAAGTACAGTAGTATTTATTATGACTTTTACTATATACCGAGATAGTTTTGCCTTTTGTCTTGACATCAAATACACAGGGATTCTTCCCCCCATGACTTTATTGAATTTCTCCATATATCTAAGGTCTTGCAATGCATTTTTAGCACATTGATGTATAAGCCGGGCTATCTTTCAGCTTGTGTATTTACAGTATATGTAGATCACAAACCTCCTAGGTACCCATGAGTTTGGGAACTGGTGTGCCAAATCTTCACACTGGAAACAACAATCCTGCGCCAAATGGAAGAAGAACCCAACTAATATTGGGAAGAGCTTGTGAGCTTTCACATCATTCCTTGCCCCAAAAATAGCTTGAAAACCAATATAGTCTGTAATATACAAAGACCAGCCAAAAACATTCACACTTGATTCTTATATTGTGTAAGTCCACCTTGTGCCACCAAAGCAGCTCTGACCCATGGGCTCCACAAGACCTTTCATGCTGACCTATGGCACCAAGACATCGGCAGCAGATCCTTTAAATCACACTGCTTGTGACATCTTGTCTTTCTCTCAAACTGTATGCTGTTACCACCACTTTATCAGGGTAATGATGTGCACCCAACCAACCTTCCACAGGATGTAAAAGAAAGGGTCATTCATCAAACCAGGCCACCATCTTCCATTACTCCATGGTCCAGCTCAGAAAGTATATGACCATTGAAGGTGGGTGATCAGGGATCAGCATGGATGATCTACCACCACTAATTTTCATTGCCAAAATGTATTTTCAGCAATTTCCTACAGTAGCTCATCTGCAGGATTCGACTAGAAAGGAGGGCACATCAATGAGCTTTGGGCTGCCATTTTGGATTTGCTTCTACAGAGTCATCTAGCTATCACAATTTGGCATTTGTCAAAGTTGCCTCCACTTCTCCATATCACCTCCAAGAACTGATTGTCCACTGCGTAATATATCCTACCCTTTGACAGGTGCAAAGGTAATATTGTAAGGTGACAAACAGTCTTATTCACTTGACCAGGCATTGGGTTTATGGTTTTGTATAAGCACCCTAAATGACTGAATAACATTGTATCCTAACTTTATACATTCTGCTTTGGCATTCACTTCCTGGCACACCCAGCAATCCAAAACAAAGAGTTCTTCTATATTATACTAAATATACCCCCCCCCCCCCCAAATAAAATAAGTTTGGGCTTTAGATACATCTAGGGCTTTATTTTTTAAAACAGGGAATCTTGTGTTACAAGTGAAGCATCTGAATCTTTGTTTGGTTTCCCCTTCCACCCAGTTTCTTCATTTTGTTGTTAATTTAAGTATTTTTACTTTACACTCTGAAAACGGAAAATGGAGAAGTGCCGGAAATATTTTCTGATATTTCGGAGTAACTGTTTATTTTATAATATGTATACAATTTTGAACACTGTCTTCCTCGAACTTTTTTGCTTGGTTATCCCATGTTCAAACTGTAATTTTCCTATATGATTATCAGTTATTATAACACATGGGACTTTGTAAGTTGTTTTATTTTCTGCCAATTAGGATATATTTAAAAAAAAAAAAAACAGGGAATCTTACATTCCATCAAATATTCCTTGATGGGAATCAGTTATTTCCATTGAAACATATAGACCTGAAAGATTCCAACAAGCGAATGTCCGATTCCCTGTTTGATAAATAAAGCCCTTAAAGTAATATGTTGGCGCTATATAAATCCTGTTTATTAATAATAATAATAATAATAATAATAATAATAAAGCCTTGTTATTCGAAGCTAGCAGGCCAGTATCATGGCATCTAAAGGAAACAACGTTCATTCACTCAGCTAGTTTCTTCTGATATTCTTCTTGGTTTATACAGTATAGGACAAGTGTCGGCGTGCAAACAGTGATGCAATTATTTTTTTGTATCGAAGGAAGCTAGTCAGGATCCTGAAAGTTCAAATGTTTTTTTTTTCATTCTTCTTTAGAAGAAATGTCAGTGTTGTGACCACATTTAAACCTCCTCAGGGCAGAAATGTTAAACATTTGAACCTGTCTTAGTGTCGTCCTGCAGCCTTTCATCTTTTGTCTCCCTCTGCAATGACTTTGCAGAATGTATCACTTTATAAGGCCCGTACAATGGCCGAAGTGTGGCCGGTCCACATTCCACAAGGTTAATAGATTTTTTTCCTCACCTGACAATACTGGTGACCTTATGGGTCAGTAAAGTATTTATGATAGCTGGGCTTCAAAGTTGGGACCTGCATGTTGTCCTGTAGTGGAAAACAGTGCACCGTAGTGACCTCTGGGACTACACAAACATTTCGCAAATGTTTGACGAGCCTGTCTGCTTAGTAAACCCAGTCACTAAAATCTTATAATAATATGTAAAAAGTAGAATTCAGTGGTTTTTAAACCTATTTCAAGGCTCAGTTCAGCTTATGTGCCGATTGCTGGTGCACTTCTGCTCAACTAGGGTTCTGTGAAATGCTGGGTTTCCTCCTCTGATTGCTGGGGGTTTCGCTAATAGTGAGGACAGTGTTCTCTCCAGCCTTTTTTTAGCTGGGCACACCACCCAGCACTTTTCAGTAATCACCCGGCTGTTTTTGGGTGTTACTGAAGAGTTGGGTCACAATACAATAGCTGCCACCCACCTACAATTTCTTCCCACCAAGCTTAAAAAAATTCTGATTTAAACACTAGAGGAGATTGATCTACCACCTACATTGACCACCAATGCATGAGGGCAATTTTTCCCAATCTCAAATGATTATGTATACCAGACATGCAAGGGGGCAATATTTCAAAGTATTGAGTGGCTGGAGGTGATTTTCCACAAACCCCAGTGTGTTGTGTCACCTTTACACTGGCCATCAATGCACAGAGGTTAAGGTTCTTTAAATCCCCAATCAACACTGTTGTTTCTACACCAACTTTTCATGACCTTTGTGGGGAAATCCTTAAAAAAACTTTTTAATCCTTGGTAGGCTGAGCATAACTTATGAGCTGACATCAGTAGAGGGCCTCCAGGTTGGACAACAGCATTGTGTCTTGTGATCTCTGCCAAATCACGAAGAACCCTTGGTAAAATTTTATTTACAGCTCACAACACGTTAGTGGGTTAGTCGATAGGAAGAATTCCTCAATGCTTGCTCTATACATTGCTGACCAAGAAGAATGTCACCTTCACAGATATCCAAAAAGATCACTGGAGTTAAAGCAGAAGAAAACCCAAAACTCACCCAAAACAATAAAATCACACTTACCTTCAAACCCGCAGATAAGGCTATCCATTGGGAGGTTCCTTCCATCGTGTTCCACGTCGTCCTGGTGTCTGTCTTCGGCCTGGCATAGAGGGAACACCAAGTGCGGCCATCTTCTCTTCTTCCGCATTCTTCTACCTACGTCACCCGATCTCAAACTGTGCAGGCGCGAGATCGGGTGACGTAGATTCTAAAGAACTTGCCAATTTCACTGCGCACACATAAGAAGGGTAATTTTTTCCCCTATTGATGAAAGGGCTTCTTCTGCAGATGCCCAAGATGCTTGAGCATACGCAGAAGGAGCAGCCAAGAGCCTCCTGGGGGTGTATGATATAGGTTTCCTGGGAGGCTCTGCACTCCCATTCATTCTTGATCACCTACACAATGGAGAATTATATAAAAAAAGGGTGTTACACTTAAAAAAAACACAGAATTTTTTACTTTAAATAAAAGGGTTGTCTACTCTTTTATGTTAAGTGAAAATTCTGCGTTTAGGTACGCTTTAAATTGACCTGAGAGGCACAAATTGCTCAAGGAACCCCTGGCAACCTCTGGAAGAACCCTAGGGTTCAATTAAACCCTGGTTGAGGAACACTGGTCTACACTTACCACTAATGTTAGAAATTATTAAATATTGTAGGAGATTATTACTGAAAACAATGCTGCCAATAACAAAGAGGTGGTGAATAATCCTCCCTGGTTGTAAAATACACAAAGTGAGCCAAAATATTATTCCCTTCTACAATTTATTGTTCATGCAAATGTTCCATGAGCTCTAGGTGATAATATTTTTTAACAAAGGTTCTCCTAAAACCTGAAAATTGCTTTTAGGGTTTCTTCAAAATAAAAAGGTTGGAAAGAACCATTCTCATGGCTTGAACAATGCCCAAGCGATGATCACATGGTCACCGCTGAAAAGGCAGAATAGAGTTCTATCTTCAAATAATTCCCAAATTGCGCTGAAAATTGTCAGTCATGGAGAATATCCTCATTTTGTCAGGAAATATGTTATCACCGACTTTTTTTTTCTCAGGTGAGAAGAAAGAACAATTGATCTTCATTTCCCGGTTTCAGGTGTAATGACAGATGGCAGAACAGAGGTGTGAATACAAGAGAGCTGAGTAAAACCAGGGGACGTGTAACCAAATACAAAAACAGCTGGGTCGCCCCTACGCTGGTGTGCCATCAGCTCAAACGTGGGATTGGTCTCTGTAGTGACTCATTTTCATGGAAGGTACAAGAAAAGAACTGTATGTGATACGCATGTGTTTGTCAATACAAATACCCCAGCATACAACTAATCACAAACGTGTGAGCTCAGATACAATCCATTAATGCAGAGGTAGCAGACAGTACAGGATACTGATGATAGAACAATTCTAAGCTGTGCCATACGCTTTCTGTCCGTCTATGTGGAAGGTTTGCATTAACAATTGTTTACTTGGAAATTATGCTTCCCAAATCCATGGTCATGTGATGCTCCCAACCTGGTTTTCCTTGTTTACTGGATGTGGGGTTCTTCCTCAGGGGGCTCCGACATTGCTTGCATAGTTTGGGGGCAATTCCACTTTACTTTCCCAAACTTTTTTTTAACATGGGGGAACCCCTGAAATAACTCAGGTCTTCGGAGACCCCCTGCTATCCATAGCTCACAGTATATTAGTGTGGTGGGAATAATTCCTCTTACATTGCTGGCCAGTGAGAAGAATGTCACCCTTACAGACAGCCAGAAAAATCATTGGTGTCACTTGAATTGACCTGAGCTGAAATGACTGGCACTGGAGCAGCATGCCCTTCTTTAGGCCATTTATGGGGTAATACTTGTCTACTGTTCCATATGTATTTTTTTGCCTGATTTTATTTTTACTTAAAACTACCACCAATTCTAAAAGGGTTCAAATATGGTATCATATTGTTCAAGAAACAGGGAGACCGCCATCATCTGTGATTGCACTTGATGCATCACAGATGATGGTGGTCTCCCTGTTTTTAGAACTATATGCACTGGTTTTAAACAACAATCTAATATGGTCAAATAGATCTTGAATGGCAATTTTTTGAAAACCTCAAGGGGCAAACACTACAAATTGGATATTATGGTGGATGAATTATTTGGGATACCGCTATCTCTGTTTTTATACTTTATTTTATTCTTGCCTCCATACCAGCTGTCAAAGTGCACTTGTAGTTGAATAGCCTTTTGTGCTGATACATCTCTTTGCTTGTACTAATTACATCCCTGAGGAAGCGGACCTAGTCTGCGAAACGCGTCGGATTATCCCTATGTATGTAATGTGTACAATGTATTCAGCCTATGTATGTTATGATGTTATTTACCTTCCCCTGAATTGCTATGGGGAGAGGCATGTATAAACTACTAAAATCATGTAAATAAAATGTAATAATTTTGTAATAATTTTATTACGGCATTTAACTGCCGTGAAAGTCCCATATTTTTGGATACCACATTTGTCTACTAACTGTTGTCATTCTGTTGCATTCGGGCAGCGCCATCTTTTTTTTTCTTCTCTTCCTTGTTGTGACGTTTGACCATCATGGTTGGCCAGGCTAGGAATACGTACCTTCTGCACTGGGTGCGTAGGAGTTCATTTAGCCCCAGCAACCACAGGGGATGGCCGCATGTGCCAGGTATTACATTTTAAGCTGTAGGCAACAAACTCACAGGTAAAATCACAGCTACTTTTTGTGCTACTCTTCATGGGTAATGCAAGCAGAGAAATTAATTTATTCTACAGCAAAATGCAACCACCAGCATTACTAAATGCACATAAAGAGCTTGTCATCTGGGGATTGCTGTAGTGCACCAGTCCAATTCTTCACCTTATATTCTGGGAACCCTGTTTCCCTATCTGTAATGCAGGTGAGGTGTTCCAGGACACACCCACTGCAGGTTCCTTGCTATTGGTGCACATATAGAGATGTCCCAATGTATTAAAGTGACAGTACTATAATGTTTGTCAGAGCTCGGTTCAGCTAAAGTGCAGATTGCTGGTGCAGTTCTGCTCAAATCAGATACAAGCATGCCCTGGTTAACTGAAATCTGACTGCTGATATAATAGGCAGGAAGTAGTTACACAGCACTGATGTAAAAAGCAGACCCACCATTTGTGTACTGTGAGCTTGGATGGCATGCTGACGCCCCCTAGGATTGGAGAATGGTGAGGTGGCAGCACCAGAGTGGAGGTTAGTACTATAGCAAGAGCTGTTGTTCTGTATTATAACACTTAGGCCGATTTTTTATAGCAAATATAGAACTGAGCCAGGCCAGGCTGTGCTGTGTGGCAGGGATGAAAAACACAGGACTGGATGGACAGAACCTAAAATTTGTCAAGTTAAACAGATCCCATATTTGTATTTATTCTTTATGGAGTTTAGCTTCAAAGAGTAACTTTCATATTGCCAGGTTCATTTCTTGATACCTATATACCTAACTGCACTCCTATGCAGCTCCTTGACCCCTACTGCTAAAATCAGTCAGGAACACGGGGGTCGTAGGACTACATTGGGTATGTGACTCTGGCCTAGCTATTGACGAAGCAGGTCACATGCTCCACCATATCAAGCAATGTTAGGTATATCACCAGCTGTGGAGAGGCTGCGAGGGAGCACTAGTAAAGTGAACATAAGGGGGTCGGAGTTACTTTTTGCAGAACCAATATTACTTTGTCCAGCATAGAAAAGGTGACTGTGACTGTATAACACATTCCGGCTCAAGTTAGCAGCCTCAGGTCCCATATTTCTTTAATGACATGTGCACTTTAAAAGTAAATTGGGAGAGCATCCAGTTATAGCACAGCTGCTGAGTTTTCAGGACAGCATTACCAGCTGATTGATATGATCAGTTGCTTGTAACATTAATGCATTAAATCTGCAGAATTACTTTCAGTATTACAAAGAAAGAGCAGCAAATATTCATAGACCTACAGATGCAGCCGGTTGTTTAACCGAGCAGTAATCATAATAGTGCTTCTAAATACGGAAAATTAAGCACAGCAGTAGCAGGGCAAACGTTTAATGAGGGAGAAACGGTAACACAGAATCTGCTCGTTTCTTACAATAAAGATTCCCTCCGCCTTCTATTCTTGTAGTTTCATCATCTTCCTTGCAGCTTCATCCCTCCACCCCGTTCTCCGATAAATTAGATTTTTTTTTTCAACTTTAACCCGCTGAGCTAAACGGCGGTGGGACCAATTCAGCTTTCATTAGCTAGCCAGTTTTTTGAAGATCGCTCCTCGGGAATCTCAAAGAGCAATCAGCGAGCGTGACCACAAGGATAGAATATAGAGCCGCGCCATAGGTTGAGCCTGTCAAGAATTTACAGCCAAACGACCCCATCGAGAGCTTCTTGATATCCTTCATTTTTTTTCTTTTAATGGAGGTTATAGACGAGGGTAATTGAAGTGCAGATAGAGGTATGTGTCCCCGAGAACACTGCAGATAATTTCATTGCAAAATTCCGACCCATCTATTTCTCCCCGGGTTACACTCAGTTTCCTGGCATGCTATTTCAGGTGACAATTGTTGCCGTGAACTTGTCAATCGACACACGTATCCTTCGCTGGATGGTGAAGAAACAAGTTTTTATTTTCTTTTTTCAGAAACGGACAAAGTAATTTAGATAAATGCTCAACGAGCAAAAGATTCAACAATATATCAGTTCCAAAAGGTGTGCTGCAGCCTAAATTACAAAATTAGTATTAAAATGCTCATGAGAGATGTTTTGCTTGGGGATTTTTTATCCTGGGATAGCTAAAGTTGTGTCACGCTACAGCACTGCTAGGGGCAATGTAACAGGTTTATATTTACCTTCCCCTAACCCTCATAATATGTCCTTGGCAACCCAACCACTTCAGATACTGGACGCACTTGGTACTTCCACCTATATAGGGCCAATCACTAAGCAGTAATGATGTCACATGGAGAGAGATCCAAGACCCCAGACCGTTTATTTCTTTGAATAAGTAAGGCTGGGTACACAGGTGCAATAATTATCTTTCACAATCCTTTCCAATGACAAAAGACTGCATAATGCATGAACGAGTGCTGTACATACAGCACCATACTGCTCTATGAAGAGGGGGGAAAGCAATGGAGCAGCACCCTGCTGCGCTCTCTCCCCTTCACTTGCATTACAATCGTTCGTTGTCTGTTGATCCACCAGGAGAGACGTCGAGCGCTGTACACACGCCAGATTTTCGTCAAATATCAGCTGTGAGGTGAATAACGGATGAGAATCACTTGACGTGTGTACAAAGCCCTATAGTTGGGTGGGGGTCTCATGTCCATTACAGCCATGTAAGAGCAAAATAAAGGTGACTATTGCTTGGAAGGGGATGTTTACCCCCATTCTTTCTGCAACATGCATTAATATTCCCTACTAGATTTTAATATAGGGATACATTAATAAACCACCACTGTTTAAGCCCCACTTTTTGGAGGGGTTGATAGGGGCTGGTGGCTTCCAATCCCAAATGTGAACCTTGGATGTTGCAGATTATTAAATATCAATCAGAGCTTTGTTCTCAGTCACATGACCACCATAACCACTACACTAACCAAATAGGACGGTGCTACAGTCTGAATGTAGCAGTGTTAATGTGTTTAATACTAATGTAATTGTAAAGTACAACTCCAGTATTTAACAAAATAATATAAACTTTGCACATAACTAATGTGCCATATTTAGGCTGGAAATTCGAATGAACTTAAAATTTTTAGTCTCAAGTAAGGAAAGTATTTGTACAGTGCTGTTGCAGGCACCAGAAGTTGCTCGAGTCGTTAGAGTTTCCCATTTATTCAACTGCCCAAGAGTTCTGTAAAAAAGACTCGGCTCTTTTAGGAATGGTGGAACGTGAGACTGCTCTGATCATTACTCTGCCTGGTCTGCTGCAATTTATCACTTGGTGTTGGAGTAAGCAATCACTGAGCTCCTGTGCAAGCAGAGGAGCAGCGTTAGCTCTATTTTACTATCACAAAGGCTTCAGCTGTCAGTGGGATTTCACGGGCCATGTCTAGTGATCCCTGCTACTGCGTGGCACTGGTAACTTTCTTACTTGCTACTCTGTACAGTCACTTTAAAGAGACCCTGTCGCCAGACTATTCACGACCTTGAATGTGATATCGGCAGCCCCAGCAGACTCAGAGGTGTCACACTATGGCGTCCCTTCCACTCCTCCATTAGCTATAGAATGGGTTATGTATGGAGGTGAAAGGTGGAGAAGCTGGTCCAAAACAAACTGTAATAGAAAAAATAGAAGGCTGTGTCCGTACTAAGAAATTAAGTTCCTGGGTGGGTAAATTTTCTAGCAAAGATGCACTGCAGATCATTAAAAAAAAAAAAAAAAAAAGTGAAAAAGGAAAACAGTGCAAATAAATACTTGAGGTTTTCTTTAATTGTGACAGGGTCTCTTTAAAGAAGTCTAACACTAAAACTAGCATTTTACAGTCTCCGGTGAACATTTTACAATGTAAACACATAATTTCTCCAACTTATTTCAGCAATCTTTTGGTATTTATTAAACAAAGTATAAATAAATCTTTGTGGTAACGACAGAGCAGTTTGTGGTGATGAATTGCTAAACCGCTTTACACAAGAAAAAAAAATTTTATTGTAAAAACACAGAAGAAAAAAAATATACACGGGCTATTACGAAGAGCTGGAATTCTCCATAACTACGCTGTCTCCATTTTGTATCCGTGTTTTTCTAGCTCAGCCCTGAAAGACAAAACGTGACAAGATTGTGAATGTAAAATCCTTACTGATTTCTACAGCCAATCTCAAGCTCTGCATTTTGGATTGTTGGGGTTTTGTATTTGTTTTTACATTGAAATGGTAAGAAAAATTACAGGGGCACATTGTAAAGCATTATAGAGCAAAGATAATTTTGTGGGGGACTTTTAAGGCATATATTAGTTTAACACATATATACATTTTTACTTAAAAACCACGACTATATTTGATTGGAATAATCATACAAAAGACAGCTAATACAATTTCATAAAAACATTTGTTACAAATGATTCATAATAATGAATTAGTTCTCAATGGTAGATTATTCTTGATACATTTCAATTAACTTTACTTATGGAACCATTGTAAAGCAAGATTTACTGTGAAGTGGAAATGTGGAGCTTTGCAGGTGCTATGCCCTCGACTCCGGTCATGAAAAAGGTTGCTTCAAACTATAATGACCGAAGTGGTGCATGCAAGGTTTGGTTTCAGTCCACCATTTATTTCCATGATGTACCTTAAGAGTTTATTGACTTTCTTAAAATGGTGAAACCCCTTGAAAAAACTTTCAGGTCTTTAGGGAACCCCTTCTATAATTACCATATCCACAGATCATAGTACATTAGTGCGCTGGTCAGTGGAAAGAATGCCTCTTTGATTGCTGGCCATTGGGAAGAATGTCACCATTACAGATAGCCTAAAGGATAATTGGTGTCGCTTAAATGGACCTGAGAGGCACAAACTGCTCATTGTTCAAGGAACCCCCAGCAACCTCTGGAGGAACCCTGGTTGAGAAAAAGTGATCTACCATATAAAGTAGGTTACCACAACTAAAGTAGGAATAAACTTGAACTAAAGATCCTTGGTACAATGGCCCATTTGGGGAGGCAGGAAGACACAAATACCCATTGTAGCAACAGCTCAGTCCTATAGTTGATGTAAAATACAGGGAACATTTAGGTTTATACCATCTGTATTCTGCCATGTGTACCAGTGCCTGTGACACCATGTTACAATGCAGGCTATGTAATAATGAACCTTGTTTTAATATACAAAAGGTGCTAAATTAGATTGATATACCATGCCAGGGATCAATGGTTGGTGTTCTCCCCAGCTGGGTGCAGCTCAACACATGACAAAAGTATTGTTCACAATTGTTGTTACTACCGGAATCCAGTAGCCCCTATAATCAGCTTTCTACCACCCTGCTATATTTACTTTTATGTCTAGTACTTGGTTCTAAGGAACCCAGAAATGTTAGTGGTCAAATAAGGACACCATTTGAATCTCTGTACCACCTAGCTGGTTGAAGATATCTTGGTATTGTCTTTTTCATTATTTCTTGTATATCGTTTATTTCCTTAATAACCAATTATAAATCACTCTAGCCAACAAAATTCCCATGCTGTTTTCTTTCTGTTCCTTGATTATTCTCCTTGGATTTAATGTTCAGGGGTTTGGCTACCTTGAATCCTAAGAGTTGTAGGGGAACACCCACCCTATTTATACATACCATCCTACTATACTTTGTTCAAACTTTCTAATGCCCACCCCCCTAGTATGTCTCATTTTTTTATTGTCATTGCATTATGTTCATTGCATTTGTATTATACCCAAACTGTCCGGTGTCCCTGTGTTGTGACCAAACTTTTCAGTAACAACCTAAAAACGGGCGGGAGGTTACTGAGTGGGGTGAAGAAAATACAGATGGTAATGTAAGTGATGATCATGATCTTCATTTTATATTAGTAAAAATAATAAGCACCAGGAGTCCCCCCTCTCCATACTACTACTCCACAGATATTGTACAATAAGTAATGATTTTAGGCCTAATACAGAAGGTGTTTTACTGGTGGGATCACCTGGTAAAAAAGCCTAAAATAGAACATGAATGCAAAGACGACATCAAAGGACTTGTAAGACACAAAACAGGAAATTTTTGTCCATGGGTCCTTGGAAAAATCAGCCATTGCAAATCTCCTGAAAACACTGCCTGTCCATGGCTTCAATAGCTCTGACATACCATGAACACGTATGCATACAATGCAGAACTCCAGATCTATCTCCCTATTCTGGGTCAGGGTAAATGGATAACTGCAGCGCTTAGCACTTTCAGAAACTGGGGGGACAGCAACAGCATCCTACAGATTTTTATAACTTTAAGTTTAATAGGAAAACATGCAACCCCAGAAATTCCCAGCTGTTTAAATAGAAGATAAATCTTTTGTACTTTAAAATGGGCCTGTCTTATACCTATCGTGCCAGCTGTTAAAAATTTATTATCTGATTCTCTGTTATTAAAATGATTCTCAATTAAATTAAAAAACTGAAACTTCTGGAAAGCCAAGTACATGATTGCTGGAAGCTCCATATTTGTAGCTATGACATCCTCTTTGCTTATGGGAAGGGTTTCCACAAGATTTTTCTGTGCATTTGTGGAAATTAGTGCCCGTTCATCCAAGAGAAAATGTGGGAGGTAAGGAACTGATGTTGGATGAGACTTTGCTCACTACTGGCTCTCTAATTTATACCAGAGGTGTTCAATACCGTTGATGTCTGAGTCCTGTGCAGGTCATGGCCCATTGCAGGCCTCCACTACAATGTTTGTATAAAGCTTTGTGCACAGGGTTGTGGTCTTATCTACATTTACCTTAACTGATTAGAGAAGTCATCTTCAACATTGTCATCATCCCAATTATCCTCCCAGACATGAGCATCTTCATCCTCATCACAGCCTGTCCAGTCTGAAAGGGAGATACAGAGATATTTACAACCAGGACACGTTACAAATTCATTGGTAAACCCAGTCTCTGCCACCACACCAACCTTGCACACACGACCTCCTTAAACAGATTTGATATAATGATTAATCAGAAAGTTCAAAATTATGTGGCTTTCATAGAAAACCCTAGGGTTCCTCCAGTTGCTAGGGGTTCCCTGAGCAATTTGGATCTTTCAGGTCAGTATAGGTGACCCTAATGATCTTTTTGGCGATCTGTAAGGGTGACATTCTTCCCAATGGCCAGCAATGTAAGAGGAATTCTTTCCACTGACAACCACACTAATGTACTGTGAGCTGTGGATATAGAAGGGTTCTCTGAACATCTAAAATTAATTTCAAGGGATCCACCATGTAAAAAAGATTGGTTAGGTCTAAACTAAATATATATCCAGCAATACAGCAAAAGATATCCAACAAATGTTAAAAAATGTCAACCCCATGCATAGTAATAACAGAGAGTTGGAAAATCACTGGCAGAGTCACCAGGTAATTAATAGGAATATCTTTTTTGTGTGTGTGGAAAGACAACTACAGTTTTAATTGTATTCTGTTTTTTATTTACTGAATGAAAGTGAGATTTCCCACGTATATATTTTGGGATTAATGGGGACTTAGGGCAAGGCTCTGGGGTGTGTTAGACAAAGCCAATTACCCACAAATGACAGTCAAAGGCAAGTGAATGTGCACACTCCCACGTTTGTGTTAGTCGGCAGATTTCCTTTATGTGTTCGGCAGGGGCGGATATAATCGCATTAAAAGGGATGTAATGAGGAAATCTATTTGTTATACATGTATAAACAGGAAATCTTCTATACAAAAGGAGGCACCTATATCCACCATATAAACAGCTCAACACATTTCAAGAAGGTGATTTAACCTAATGGTTTACAGTGACAAAATCAATGTAGAAACAAGTTTTAAAAAATAAAAATTTGTCACGTCCAGTCCCTCTGGTATAAACAAAGAAAAAAATATATACTTCTGCCTGACCTCACATAATGCAGTTGGATTTACTAAAGGGGTAGAATCTGTCATCTTAGCAAGTGAATGCTCGGTGAATGCACAGTAAGTAAGGTGTGCCCCTTACACACAATCATACAAAATGAACATTCTCCTTTCCTTTAGGAAATCAATGGCTCTTTCCCCCAGCTTGAGTATGCAAAACATATCTGCGGAAACTTTTAAAGCCTATCTGGGCAAAATCAGAAAAATGTCTTCAACCACGTTTATTAACATTAAAATCTACTTTGAAGTTGAGATGACATTATCATTCAGCGTTGGGATCTTCATCTGAAGGATCAAAGATGAAGAATCTGCAAATTGATGTCACATATATGTGCCCAGCAGAACCATCAGGGAAATGGGTCGGTGAGAGACCAATCATTCATTATTCAGACAGCTGGCTCTGGTGCCCGGTCTCTAACTTATAACACAACACTGGCTATGATTGGATATCTTTACACTGCAAGTGTATCTGTGTATCTCAATAAACATATACACTTCTTTCTGATTAGGCTGTCTGTCAGTGCTGGTCACATAAGCAGTGTTCTCCCCGGTCCCTATTAGCAGGGCACACCACCCGGCACTTTTCAGTAACCATCTGGCTGTTTTTGGGTGGTTACTGAACACCCGCCTACATTTATGGATTAAACCCTGCCACCCTGTTAGTACGGCTGTGGTGCAGGACTGTAGTACATCATCATGAATAAAAATTGAATTTCTTTCCAGCAAAGCAGGGGGACAAGTTTAAAGCAGGACCCAGTCTTTACTCACCTGTGCCTATATTGTTGGGGGCGCCATCTTCTTCCTTCATCTCATGTTTGGCCAAGCCAAGATGACATAAATTCATGACAAATTAATTCTGTGCCAGCAACCTCAGGAGAAGCCTGGGAGGTGCCACAATTTTGACAAGGGGTGATAATGCAGGTGTAATGCAGAGTATGTTTCATTGCAGATTGGAATAAGCTGCGTGTTCCTTTCTGCAATAAAGCCCTGCTTGGATGAAAATTTTTGAAATGGATCATTAGCTCCACTTTAAATCTGAACTCCAGGCTTCTGCCACCGACTCCTAGGAAAGATTGAGATTACGAGCATCCGAGGAAATCCTGAGCAGCCAAATCTCACTCCTGCGCCAAGCTGCAGCATCTTCTTGCAAGATTTGGAATACCCAGCCTTTCCTGGACCTTGTCTACTGGATCCCTCAGGTGACATTTTTTGCATGACTTTTTTTCTACAGGTGGAATGTACAGATTTTTTATAATACTGGCGATCATCCTCATCAAGACAGAGAAGGGAAATCCCCCCAAAAACACACAGTGAGGGTCATCCTTCCTAAAGAGACATTTTCCTGAGGCAACTAAGAGTAAAAATCCCTTCACTTCGGGAGAATTTCTTCCTCAACTTCCTGTTGCTTCTCTGGTACTGGAAATGAAGGTAAATTGTCCTGATTGTAGACAGACACAAAAAGAAATACACAGATGGATTTTAATTTCCCCTATACCAAATCTTTTTTTTGAATATACAGATGAGGATCTGAAATTTTACAAAAATAAGTCTGTGCAAAGTGCTGGAGTATCTTTTCACGAGATTTGGAATCTCTAACATTTCCCAGGAAGGATTGCAAAGCCGCCATCGCTTTGGGAGCACAGGTGGAAGAAAAGCAATTTTATTTTTTTTAAACTTTTCCCAGGTTGTGCTTTATCTATGATTGGAATATGGGGGGCCAATACATGGATGGGCTACTGTGGACCCAGCGTCCTCCCTGGCCCATTTTAGCTGGGCGCACCACCCGGCACTTTTCAGTAACCACCCGGCTGTGTTTGGTGGTTACTGAAAAGTTGGGTCACATACCAGGGGCTGCCACCCACCTACAACTACTTCTCACCCAGCTTAAAAAAGAATTCTGGGTTGAACACTGGGACTGATTATATTTAAAACTTTTTATAAATGATGGTTATTCTGTAATTTTTTTTTTTTTTACATTATTTGAGGTCTCCCGCCCTTTCGGCTTTACTGTCACAGTGGTAAAAGCTGAAGGGGAAACAAGCGGCCTCCTGGGATACATACAGGTCACACATCCCAGAAGGCTGTAGACTGCTCCTTCTGCATATGCCAGAGATCAGGCATGCTCAGAAGCGGCTTTCTTACAAAATTAAAAGTGCTCAATCTCTGGCATGTGCAGGAAGATCAGCACAATTCATTTTACATTTTTAAGAAGACATGTCTGCCGATCTCACACCTGCGTAGTGCAGGTTCAGGTGACGTGAGGAGAACCTCAAAGAAGGAAGATGTTGGCGCTGAACAGAATGATGGAAAGGAGTGGGGCGCTGAGACTCCGTTTGTGGATGGAACGAAGGCATGTAAAGGTTTTTTTTTTTTTTGCTTTTACCCCCCTGGTGGTATCCCCGAGTGTGGCTCGGGGTGGAATTGAGGACTTACCTGGTCCTTACGAGCCCGGGGTGTCCTCCAGCGATGCCGGCCTGGCATCTGGGTCCCCTGGGCTTGGTGAAGCCCAGCCGGAATCTGGGTCCCCTTGCCTGGCATCCGGGCATGTGAATGTTGGAGACGCGAGGCTAGGGGATGCAGTTGCTGGTTGGGGTATGTGACGGCATCGGGGGGACCGTGGGAACTTTAAATTTAGAAGTATTTTTACATGTCAAATGTACTGTTTTGATATGTAAAAATACTCAAAAAATCATACCGCCAGGGATGCTTAAAAGTTCTTAGACCTTCTGCAACTGTTATCGCTCAGTACCCCCCAGAATTTTTGGGTGGGAAGAAGCTGTAGGTGGGTGTCAGCCACTGTATTGTGAGTCGGCTGAAAAGTAAGGTGGTTACTGAAAAAAGGCAGACGGTGCGCCCAGCTAAAAGAGCCTGGGGAGAACCAAAATTGGGTGTTTTCTTATTTCGGTAAATTTTTTCTCACTTGTTGTATCTCTGAGTCAGGAAGTAAAGTGAAATCTCTTTATATGTACAAAGAGGATATAAAATAACCAAATATGGGGTTTAACCCTTTGCTTCTCTGTACAAAACAAACTTTGGCTCATATACACACAAAAAGGACATTACATTTGTGTAAAAGCTCTATTTTAAGTGTAGGGTAAGGCCTGCATGCTGTAGGGGAATGGCGCTTCTTTCTCCCCAGCAGGTGTGTGCTACATTCCCCCACCTCTTAGATTGTAAGCTCTTCAGGACAGGGTTCTCTCCTTCTCCTGTGCCACTGTCTGTATCTGTCTGTCATTTGCAACCCCTATGTAATATGTTAGTGCTATATAAATCATGTTTAATAACAATCCTAATAATAATAATAATCATTATAATGGTACTCTGTGTGCTGCCATGGCCTCAGGCCTAGCTATCCCCCCCATTACTCCTGAGTCATATAGGCCTTCCCCCTTCTCTCACCTTCTGTTGGAAACTCCTCAAACTCATCATCCTCCTCCAGTAGGCCCAGGTCAACCTGCGGCTTCTTCTCTGCCGTCATCCTGCTCAAACAACACCGAATACCGCCACACAACGGGAATACACACCAGCAAATTTGCCTGGTCAGAGAACGGAAGCGGAAATGAATGACTGGCACGCACGCACACGTCGTTGGTTGGCGGAAGTCCGTCAGGAACAGAAAGCGCGTGTGGCTGGCAGAAGAGTCGCGCATGCGCAGAACCAGTGCTGTTGTCACATGTTCCTGGACAGGTTTTTACAACTGAATCATTGAGTGATCAGGGAAATGCAGTGTGTCATTTAAAAAATACCATTTGCAATGCTTGATATGGATTTTAAAATGTTTTTTTGCAAATTGTAATAGTAACTGCATGCATTCATATATAAAGAGTACACATTTTTTTTTTTTGGGGGGGGGGGGTTAAAGTTAAAACCCCATGCCATTTTAACAGTAACATTTTAGTTTGGGCAATATTTTTTTTATTTTTGTTAATAATATCAATCAAATATTTATATTATTCCACAATTTTAGGTGGCACAGAGTCCTTAGTCATGATAAAAACATGTCTCTACTTCAGTTCCAAGCAGTGGCAGACATAGCCAACAGGGAGCAGATCTGACTTGGGGCCCCCTTGCCAAACTGACACCGGGCCCAGGTTCCAAGCTCCTAAAGGCCAATTTTTTGGAGGACTCAACTTTTTTTTTTTATGTGGGAGGAAGCCAAACCAAGATTTTTATAATTGCCCTATTACATAAAGATATATCAAACCAACAGATTACTTTGATGAAAATTAGCGAATCGGCTTTGTATAATCTCTATGAAGTTTTTACATTTGACGTTTTTTTACTCTATGTGACATAAAACATTACGTGCTCCGTGTTAAACAAATCACCGATCTCCGTGTCATTTTTATTCCAAATCGCTTTTTTGCCGTCACGGGCCATTTAGCGCCGAGTACCTCGCGGTGGTGGTCTCCGCACGCGGCTGTAAACATGGCCGGGTTTGTATACAGAGTTTGCATTGTTTATTTATCGTAGACGGCTGACTTGTTATCGTTTTATTGTTCATCACACGTGAGATGTGAAATAAATGGATCTGTGCTCCTGGGGTGCAGGGGAGGGGGCAACCTTGATAGCTTTGTGTGCAAAGTAAACTTTATTCAGTTTAATTGCTTGCCATCTTCAGCATGGTGGCTCAGTGGTTAGCACTCTGGCCTTTGCAGCGCTAGGTCCCAGGTTGGATTCCCAGCCAGGTCTCTATCTGCATGGAGTTTGCAGGTTCTCCCCATGTCTGCGTGGGTTTTACATTCCAAAAACATGCAGTTAGATTAATTGGTTCACAATCTAATGTCCCTACCATAGTCATATGTGATAAATGTAGTCACAGGTCATTTTTTTTTTATTTAGGGAGAAGCCAATTAACCTCATTACATGTTTTTAGGATGTGGGAGGAAACCCACACAGACGGAACCTGCAAACTCCATGCAGATAATGTCCTGGCAGGGAATCGAACCTGGGACCAGCGCTGCAAAGGTTAGAGTGCTAACCCCTTAGCCACCATGCTGCCCGTGAAGAGAATGCCAATGTAGAGAATTACAAAGCGAGGCAGCGGAGGAGGAGCGGTGGGAAGGCTGTGTATCAGGTAGGTAGGTAGGTGGTAGGTAGGTGGGAAGGATGAATGAGTCTAGCTGCAGCATTGGGCATCACCTGAATAAAATCATATCTCCATCCTAGGTTATTTTAAGATTAGATGGACAGGAGCACAAATCCTTTGCCTGATAAACCTTTTCCCATGCATGCATTTCCTCCGTGTGTTTCAGCTTTTCCTTCATTGAAGGCTGCATTTAGCATCAAATTCCCAAACAGCCATTTTATCATTATTATGACACAATCTAAATTTTTATTTTCCCATGAAAGAAAACTCCCTTTAATCATGTCATTCCCATAATGGATTAATATGTTCCAATCTCTTCCTATAAGAAATATCCTCGCCGATTTTCTCTTATCTAAAGCTCACATAAAGAAAAAAAACAAAAAATCCCTTTTCCTTTACCTTACCGGGGAGAGCCAAAATCTATTCATCATTGTGACATACCTAATGGTTCACTTCCAGATGTTGTGCAAGCTGCACACTGAATGATTGCATTGGCCTGGGTTATAACATGCTTTGTATTATGCTGTCTGATTGTACGATAATTGTTACATTATTAGATCATCCCCTAACTGACAATGAAAAGGTTGCCATAAATCGTGAGGCTCACAAGGTAAACACGAGAAACCAGGAACTCCCATTGATGAAATAGAATTGGGAATGTCTCTGCATTGCTTTACAGAATGTTACATTGTTTTTACTTGTTTATTGTCTGCTTGGAAAATATAAATTTGTATAATGTCAAAAATGAAGATTTACTGTTTTCAGCCTGGCTGAACGGTTCAGGATGTGTAAGGAACCTCAATGGTTTAGCACACGCTCAACCGAATTATTGTTATTAATATTGCATTGTATTTCTATAGCGCCAACGTATTATGTGGCGCTGTACATTAACTAAAATCTTTATACGTCATGTACATATATGTAAATACCTCACATATCTCTTCTGGCTGCTCCTTGTGCGCATGTCCGATCTCAGGCATGAGCAAAAGGAGCTTTTACTTCAATGGATGTGTAATGTGATCGGCACTCTTTTTTCCCCATCTACATTACCCAATCGGGTGACGTAGGAAGAAGGCAGAAGAAAAGGAATGAAATGGTGGCCCCCAGAGCTTCCTTTGTGCGGGGATGAAGGAGTATACTGGGACCCGTTCTAGGAAACCCCCAGAAAGATCGATGGATCAGCGAAAGTTAAGGGGAGTGAGCTGCTTTAAATAGGGGGTGCAAATGAAAGACAGATACAAACAATGACACAGGGGGAGGAGAGGACCCTGCCCAGAAGAGCTTACAATCTAACAGAATGGGAGTGGTTGGGAACCATTTTTTCCACACATTTGCATTGTAGAGGTTTGTGGTGCAGTCCTGCCACTTCTATTTAAATGAATAGGGGCACTTTCCAATTACAGCGGGCATCACCTGTATGCAGGTATTGCTGAAGGACTGGAAATATAATCCTTTGCAGTACGGTGAATCTCAACTGGGACGGTGCAGTACGGTGAATCTCAAGAACATGGCTGTTGGTAAAATGCTACAGTTGACTCTAAAAAGGGCAAATAGCAGTTGAATGGGGGTACAAAGAAGCCGCTATGTATAGGGCTTAGGGCTATGTATACACATAGGATAATTCTTGCTGGAAATAATCTTTTGTGATCATTTGTAATGTACACCCAACGCCCGTTTTGTTCTATAGACAGGCAAAGGGGAAGGTGAGCAAGTGGCACCCCACTGTGCTCTTCTTCATTGAAATACACAATCTTTCCAGATCGGTCATTCATTGATCCACCAGGATGGACCAATAAATGTTGTAGGGGGTCAGAGACGAGGACGTCGATATTTGATGTGTGTACGTAGCCTAAGATCTGAAATTATAATAAAAATGCATTAATGAGTTTGCAACAGAGTATGTAAATTCTGGCATAAAAAGATCATTTTTAAAACTTTTTTTTTAGCCAAAACTTTTTACATGTTTATTATTAGGCAGCGTTTATACAATTTCTGCGCAGTGTGTACATATTGCATATTGGTGTGCTGTGAGTTGCTGTGCAGTTTATTCTGAATAGTAACATTTTCTAATGCTCCTGTGTTGCAGCATGGAAATACACCATCACGTATTGATGTACCATTGTTACTTCTTGATGGCGTCTAGGCACTCCTGGGCATTCATTCTCATAGCTGTATATCTGCACTGGGAGATTCATGGCTTCATGATTGCTTGCTTTAGCACATTTGGCGTAAGATTCGATGATATCTCCATTGTAATGTCACAGTTCTCTTTGCTGGAGGCTCGGACATGGGGAAGCAAATCCCTTCCTTTACCAAGATGGCAGCTTGGGGACAATGCAAAATACAACCTGGCAAGTCAGTAATGTGGGAAGATCCGCTGCGGAGAAACCCCTGGCAAGACTAGAGACTAATTGTATGCGGGAATGTTGGGATTTGCATATTTATATTTATAGGATTTTATAGAATCACTTATTATATATTTATATTAGGAGATCAGAAATAGGATAAAATCATGTAATGCTGGTAAAATGACTTTTTGAAAATGGCAATATTTTATTATATAGGATTGTAGTAATTTTAGACATTTCAACCCCCAAAAAAACATTCAATGGTATAGCTGTGGATAAACATATGTGGAGATCCTCCAAATGATTAAATTGAGGTATTTTCAGCAATTATTCTATAGCATTCAAAGATGGCTGTGTGATTTAAACCTTGTGGTAACAATTTGGTGATGGTCTTTTTTCTGTTCCAGCATGACTGTATGAAGCCAAGTTCATAAAGACAAGGTTGGATAATTTGGATGTGGAGGGACCAGGGTGGCCTGCCAAGAGCACTGACCTCAACCCTACTGAACACCTTTGGGATGAAATGAAATTCCAAATGCAAGCCAAGTCTTCTCATCATCAGTACATAACCTTAAAAATGATCTTTTAGCTCAATGAGGGCAAAATCTTGTGGAACGCCTTACCCAGGGATTATAATGTGTGGTTGAGTTTGAGTTCATTCTTCTATATCCCCGATTGCAGCCATTCTCAACCAAAGTTCTGTGGAACCCTAAAGTTCTGACAGACCAGAGTTTCTCATCAAGAGTTCCTCCAGAGGTTGCTAGGGGTTCCTTGAGCAATGAGCAGTTTGCACCTCTCAGGTGAGTTTAGGTGACACCAATGGTCTTTTTGGCTATCTGTAAGGGTGACATTCTTCCCAATGGCCAGCAATGTAAGAGGAGTTCTTCCCACTGACCACCACACTAATGTACTGTGAGCTGTGGGTATAGTAATTATAGCTGGGGTTCCCTAAAGACCTGTAAGTTTTTTTAAGAGTTCCCCAATGACAAAAAGTTGAGAAACACCGGACAAGAGGTTGGTAGGGATTCCTTGAGTCGTAGGCGACTGACCTTCAATGCATTGGTGCCTTCATAGTTCTTGAGCCAACACCATTTGGCAGAACCAGTACCAAGACACCGGAGATCATTTTAATTGTCTTGAGGATGGCATTTAGATCATCGCTCAACACTAAATTTACGCTCTGATAAGTTGCAGACTTTTAAACAATTTGCTTTTGGGGATCAATGGCACTTTAAATTACCTGGATCTACTGAACATTAAAATATCAACTGGGATGCATTAAGACCAAGGGTCCGTTTTTAAAGCAGTGAATCAGACATTCACTGAATCATCTTCTAGTTCCATGTGTTTTCATTGGCAGTAAATTAATGTTTTGTGAATGTCAGATTCACTGCTTTATAAATAGATCCCTATCAATTAAATTTGTCTTTTACAATATCTGACAGATTTAAACCAGGAATATTCATCATCACATTAGGGAACTGAGTTTAGCTCATATTTTTTATGTGTTGAATAATCCTCAAATACAAACCTCTGACGAGCCAAGTTCTACAACAGGCAAGACCACCAACAACTGTAAAAACAGGCGTCCAATTACCACGCTGCACCCACAAATGAATTTCGGATAAGTCACGGGTGAGAAGCCAAAAGTTTTATAGGGTATGGCCTGCAAAATTCACTGCCACAACGAGCCAATCAGACTTCATTTTCTACGTTGGCCAGTCAATTATATGTACAATTATGTTTTTCCCGCACTGGAAAAAATTTGTACTTGGAAATCAAATCTATCTAATAAAGTATGACAAGCTGCATATGTTTCCTAATATGCTACAGATCGCCTGTGCCGCATTACCGCCGGTTCATCTAGGAGTAAGAACAAAACAACATTCAAACCTGCTGAAAAATAGTTTTCTTGTAGAAAGGAGAAAGGCGGACACCTGATAATAAACATCCCGGAGAAAGTCCTGATCCAATTAGTAGGTCATTGTCTCTGCATTTGTATTCCTTTGAATTTTTGGGTTTCATTACTGATGAAAGTACATGTGGCTATTTAACTTTTCAGTTCAACATCCAGCTGCTGAGTTGATGAACGACAGAGGTTGAAAACATTTGGGAGAGGAAGTGGAGTTACTGCGGTGTAATTATCGGAGGATACATCCAAGGAACTACCAGCAACATTATCTGCAAGCGGATGACTCATGGTAAGCACCTCTGCAGATCAAATAGCACATGGATAATCTCCGGGACGGCCTGCACAATCTTTATGCCGAGGCATTGCGTTACGCACGTGAAAAGAGATAGCAGGAGCCATTCATCAAAATTCCAGAAGATTGCGGGAAAAAAAAAAAATCAATGTGCTTTGTATTTGTAAAAAATTCCAGTGTGATTGTTAGGATGAATGGATGTGCATTGGTGACCTATAGGAAACAAATGGATAGGGACACCTAAATGCATCAGCATATAAATATGGAAAGAAATTCTTAGCATTCACGGTCCTTTAAGGACATTTTCAGACTAGCAGCCTTTGCTGCTTGCAAAGAATTCTTACTCGCTCTGGGCCTGATTTATTAAAGCTCTCTAAGGCTGGAGAGGATATACTTTCCTCAGTGAAGATAGGTGATCCAGCAAACCTGGAATGGATCTGGTTCAAGACTGAAAACATTTGCTAACAAATAGCAAATGACTTTTAGGAAATCCATTCCAGGTTTAATGGATTACCCAGCTTCACTGATGAAAGTGTATCCTCTCCAGCCTTGGAGAGCTAGAAGGGGAGCTAAAGTAAAAAAAAAAAAGCACACTTACCTTTAATCCCGCAGATCCTTCCATGCTTTCTGCGATCAGGTCCTGTGCCGTCCTGGAATTCTTCTTCGTCCACCATCAACTTCAGTCTTCTTTTCCAGTCCCCTTGCTATGCTGGGTGCGGGTGACATAGTCCGACATGGGTCAGATCAGCATCTCCTACCCCTTAGTGGAAAAATGCCTCTTCTGGGCATGCCTGATCTCAAGCATGCGCAGAAGGAGCAGCCAAGAGCCTCCCGAGATACGTGACATAGGTATCCTGGGACGCTCTGCACTGCCATTCAGTCTTGATCATTGTGGCCGTGCTGCATTCTTTTTTTGTTAAAAAAAAAGGTTGTTGCACTTTAAAAAAAAAAGGAAGGGAATTCTACCTTTTATGTAAAGTAAAAATGTTGAGTTTAGGTCCGCTTTAATAAATCAGACCCTCTGCAAGGATCAGGCACACAGTCAAGTACCGCACAACCACAGAGAGACCACAGAGTCCATTTCTGCAGCATACCTGCAATGGGTAGGTTTTTCGCTTCTACTTCCGCCAAGCCATGTCTTTGCACAACTTTTCATACACCTGGAATGCATTTAGTCAATTTAAACTAATAGTTCAATCAGGCTTTAAAATACATAACCGATGCCGATAATTCTGTGTATCTCAGGATCCCTCTTATGAAATTTGAAATTTTCTGTACTTATCACTTTAGTTTACCTAATGTCACACTGGCTTAGCACTCCGGTAGTTTGGCACACCTATACTTAACATGCCCATTATAATGCAGCTAAGTGCTAAATGGTTCCAGTGTCCGCTACCTCTCACCTGTAATTCAGTCAAATCGTGGTGAATGTTAAGGAAAAAAGTCCATAAACAGGAACAAGTCTCCGTAATAAATATTGTTTATCATGGCGTACATGCTGAGCCTATTGCGCACATTTTATGGTAGAAATAAAATAACTGAATATGCTGTGCACAAATGATTTGTTAACATGGGAAGGCAAACCAGAGCTCTGCAAACCCAAGAACAAAAATATAATATATTGCAGCTATATTTTTCCCTTGCATGTGGATGGGGGAAACTTCTTTTTATCTTTTGGATCAATCCCATTAGTTTGATAAAATATTAAAGTTGGTATTGTGGAATTCCTTTTAATGAGAAACTGTCACCATGGAGGGCAAAGTGGCAGAATGCCCCCAAGTCTCTTTTACTCATTTTTTGTGCTTTCTTGCTGCGCCCAACTATGTTGTAACCAATCATGGGTGAGTGACCCTGCAATTTGTCAGCTGAATCGCTTTCACTCACCCTTCCTGTGTATCCTCGCTGTGTCATGGCCAGGGTTAGTGACCCTAAAAAATGCCCACTGATCCCCAATTACTCAACAGACCTTCCTGCTCTTTTCTCAAATGCAGCCAACACTGGGGTGGCAACCCTGCAAACTGCTCATTGACCCCTAATGCTCACCTTGCCATTGCTTCCTTGCTGCTTTCATCTTCTTTATTCCAGTGCTAGGTTGGTAACCCAATAAAATGCCATGTTGGCCCATTTTCACTAAACATGCCTCTGTTTTCTACCTGCTTCCATCTGCATTGTATTCAAAGCTAGGTTGTTGACCCTGTAACTTGCTCTCATCCCCCTAATACTCACCTTGCCTGTGCTTCCTTGCTGTTCCCATCTGTGGCACAACGACCACTGTTCTGATGACCCTGCAAAATGCCCACCAACTCCCTAGAACTCAACAAGCTTTCATTACCGCTCCAATGTGTGTTGCAGCCAATTCTGGGTTCATGCCCCTGCAAATTGCTCACTGACCCCTCTAATACCCTACTTGGTTGTACTTGCTTGCTGCTCAAACCAGCATCAGGTTGATGACCCAGAAAAATGCCCACTGACTCCCTAATACTCAACATGCCTGTGTTCCCTTACTGCTCCCATCTGTACTGCAATCAATGCTGGGATGAAGACCCTGCAAAGTGCCTGTTGCCCCCCCAATACCCACCTTGCCTGTACTTCCTTCCTGCTCCCATCTGAGCCTTAACCCACTCTGGGTTGATGACCCTGCAAAATGCCCACCAACACCATAATATTCTCCTTGTCTGTACTTCCTAGCTGCTCTCATCTGTTGGTTGATGGTTTGGAGGAGCCATAAAATCACTTGGCCATGTGACAGAGGTGTAATAATTGGGTAAGGTCACATACTCTGCCATAACCAAATACTCCGGAAAAATAGTCTGGTCATGATGGAGAAGAGTAACAAGTAACAGGAGTAACAAGGTAACCTTGGCAAGATGACAGCGTCTCTTTTTCTAAATTTACAAAGTTTGCAAGAATATATAAAATTTTTTACTATTTTGCTATTTTATGTCCACTTAAAAGTCAGGACTGGTGACAGGGTCTCTTTAAGGACAAAGCCCAGTAGGGATTACTTTCCAGTACAGGAGACTTTCCTGAGCCAAGAACAAGGGTAACAATGTTCTAGGAAGGAATAACAAGTTTGTACTCCCTGTGAAAACCTAGTGTGAACAATGAATGGATATATTTCAAAGTTTATTCCCCGGGGAATGGAGCATGAATGGGCACCATATGTCATGGATGGTGGGATGTAGTTGGATAATGGGAATATTTCTCCATGGTGAATAAATATATAGAAGTATGTGCAGTCTTATGACATCTTTGTAGTTATTAACCTCGTTTGCAGCCTTACTATTAATCATAAAGTTTCAAGTTGCTGTCATATGGCATTTGCTTACACGGCCATTAATGGGGAAGAAAACAGCTTATGATTTATTATTGGGTTATAAGGGAATCTGACAACTATTAAAAAGTAAAACAAGCTGTACATTTGTAGAATATAACATGTTTGTGTAAATTTAAAATATATAATGTAATAAATTATATCATACAGAGAGCTCTTAAGATTCACCCTAATTTAACCCAAAATTCAGCTGGAAGGGAGAAGCTACACAAGGAACTAGTGACAAGGGTAACATTCTGCACAATGGCCAGCAATGTAGGAGGCATTTTATCTTACTGACCACCATGCTAATATACTGTGAGCTGTGAATTTAGTATTTGTAGAAGGGGTTTCCTAAGACCTCAAAGTTATTTCAAGGGTTCCACCATGTTAAAAAAGAAACCTAACTGAAATACAATAAGGAACAAGCCACTTCTATAACTCACCTGTGTGTTTAGATTTTAGCTTGAGCTACTGAGCTCTGTAAACTGTTCTAAAACTGACCGTGTCAAAAGGAGATAATTGCATATTGCAGAGTTTAGTTTATTATTAGGTATTCAATTTTTATCAAACAAAGCAAACAAATATAACCTCAATCACAACAAACATGTAAATGTATAAAATACTTTTAAAACTATAAAATGATCTTCTTCCTAACCCCCCTAGCGTTCTAATTTTGTCCGTATTTCCACTCAAAGAGCGTTTTTTTTGCATGGAAATATATTTTACATTGTAGGCCTCTAATTCTTAGACATAACTCACCGAAATATGTCCAATATTTAATAAATTTAATAATAAACTGTAAATAACACGAAAAATCTGTTAAAAAAATAGTAAAACATGTATTATAAGTACAGTAGCATGTATAATATATATAATATAATGATATATATATTATATAAAGATTTTTGTTGTATTGGACTCAATACAGATATTTTTTTATTGAGTCCAATAAAAAATTATTTAAATTTCCCACTGATCCTTCCACTCGCACCGACGCACGCACCGACATCATCAGGAAACCCGTCACTGACTGAAAATCGAAGAAAGAAGACGTGTCCCGAGGACCTTCAGGGACGAGCAAGATGCTGGGGGATGACAATGGAACAAGGTAAGTGGTTTTTTTATGTTTTTCACAACCCCGAGTAAGACTCAGGATTACTACTTTTTGCATGAAAAATCCACCCCGAGTTACACTCGGGATTACCGCTAAAGAGAAACTATCCTTAAAAAAATCCCACTTGCCTTTACTACCACAGAAACCCCAATCCCTCCAGATTTTTTTTTAATTGGGTCCCACGCAGTCTCTGAATCCTCCTTCGTCCCGGTGAGGAGGAAGCACTGGGTGCCGCCATCTTCGTCCACCTTCTTTCTTCTTCTGGGTACGTCACCTGATTTCAGGCGGGGGATCATGTGATGTAGCCTGCTGTAATTGGAAAAAAAAAGAGTTACAATCTCACTGCGAATGCATGAGATTGGCATCTTTTTTCCATTTCAGGAAAAAGCCTCTTCTGCGTATGCCTGAGATTGGCCATGTGCAGCCAGAAGCCACCTGGAATATGTGACGTATGTACCCCAGGAGGCTCTGCACTCTCAGTCACTCTTTACCGCCACGGCAGTAAAGACAAGGGGAGGGGCTTCTCCCTATTTTTTTTTAAAGTGTTTTTACTTTATATATAATAGGTATTTATACTTTTATGTAAAGTTAAAAATAACATTTTAAAGTTGTCGTTTACTAGTAAAGTATTAGTTATAAATGTTAGGAACACCAGGCAACTAGAATTTGGTTGACTGATGACAGCCCCTGTATTCTCTTTCAGTGCAGGTTTGCTTTTTCATTCAATGGGATTGATTTTGTACAAGAATATAGATTGTTCACATAGCGGAAAAATTTATCTCCTTGCAAGAAGGTAAATGAGATGACGCTCTGCTAACTTCAGCCAATCATATGCAAAGTATTAATATTATTACACAGTAATTATATAGCGCCATCATATTAAGCAGCGCTGTACAAAGTCCATAGTCAAGTTATTAGCTGTCCCTCAAAGGGGCTCACAATCTAATGTCCCTATCTCAGTCATATGTCATTAATTTAGGATACGTTCAATTTTTGGGGGGAAGCCAATTAACCTCATTGCATGTTTTTGGAATGTGGGAGGAAACCCACGCAGACACAGGGAGAAACTGCAAACTCCATGCAGATAGTGTCCTGGCCGGGATTCCAGCCTGGGATCTAGTGCTGCAAAGATCCTTTTTTAGATTTCTTGCATGTGATTGGGTATTCTTTGAACTAAACTAATGGAATTATCTCTTGCATATTATCAGCTCTCCCAACTTCAAAGAAGATGATTTATTTGGACAGGAATTCTTATTTCCTATGGTCATTTCCTCCATTTCTCCATCGTTCATATGGCTCCTGGTTTCCAGACATGAAGAATCCCTCCATGCTCTTCTCTTCCATTACCTGAGGTCCTCTCAGTGACGCTTTATGACATAATAGACCCTATTGTGTCATTTATATCCATGTTTTTCATTTGCACTTGAGATCCGGCAGATAGAGGTTGTGAGAATTGTGTAATACACTGCGAGTGATTTATTGCCCTGTATGAGGGTACAAAGTGCCTGGAAGAGCTCATTAGTCTGATAAAATCAAGGTCACTTCCTTCTCCATGTGCTTTGTGTGATGTCCTGCAATGATTCTGCTGAAAGATAGCAGCACCCCCCCAGAGACCATAACTGAGCTCTACTGATGCCTGTACATCATGAAGACGGTGAATTATAGTATTGGAGTGTGAGAGACTCTGAACTGTCGGTCGATATGAAAAAGCATCTCTATCACTAATATATCAATCTTTAAATGGGACCATTAAGTATTCAGACTTTGACCTGATTTCAGTCTCTTGCAGTCCCTGTACAGCTGGGCTGGAGTGTGAGGGAAAGAAGCAGCACAGGGAGCCATCTATTTCATGCACTGACAAGAAACATGGAAGGAAAGAGAAATAGAAAGCACAAGAAGCATAGAAATGAAATGACGAGTGACAGAGAGATGATCACCAAGCTTTTTCTCCATTCACTCCCCAGGAACTTTGCTTCGGCAGCTTCAGGACAACCTGGGCTCAGCAGCAATAGATTTAATCAATCTGGCTATTACTAAGGACATCTAGTGGCAGAAAAAGTACTGCATGGGAAATCCCTGGATTGATGGTGAATATTGCAGTGAAAGCCTGTCCCTTCTGGGACCTCCCTGGTTGCAATGTTCTTATTTTTTTTAGTTGTGCTTTAACTTATTAAAGGGTTTAACTTCTGAACTTTAGAGATCTGATCAAGGCTTACATCTCAGCCATGCAAAAATACGTAACAGTTGCCTGCAAATGTGGCAGGGATGTTTTTTTATTCATTGTGGTTCATTGGTGAAGATTTTCTACCCAAACTAAGCTTTTTCACCCAGCTTCTTCAAGGTTATATTCTTTTGATATTGCCCAATATACAGCTTTTACTATGATGTGTTTGTGAAATGTCATTGAAAATAGGTTATGTGTTTCATTTCAATGCCAATAGATCAGTGTTTCCCATCCAGGGTTCCTCCAGAGCAGAGGTGCCAAACTCAAATACACAGAGGGCCAAAATTAAAAACTTAGACAAAGTCACAGCCAACTTTAAAATGTATTGAAAAAAATTGAGGAAAATTGAGGGGGCGCTTGTGCTTCCTGATTGACGGTGGAAGATGCTTATAAAATCGGCCTGTGCTAAAATCCTTGCCAAGAAGTCCTGTAACGCCAAAAGCCTCCCGGCATCTCCCACGTGTAGCTGAGGGGGAGTGCTGGAAATGCCAGACGCGGCCAATGCGGGGATGAATCTTTTGAGTGGCACACCGCTGGAACTCTCTCTTCATTAAAATAGCGCCACTACTACAATTCCCAGCATTACTTGCGTTTATAAAACAGTCCAATGCGGGGCCACGCATAGGCAGAGAGTCCACTGGTTTATAGATGCGAGTGATGGTAGAAATTGTAGTAGTGGCACGATTTCCATGCACCGGCGGGCCAGCTGCAGTTCATGTTAAGGATTCCTTAGGGGGGCCAAAAAAAGGACGTTGGGGGCCAGAGATTGACACCCCTGCTCCGGCGGTTGCATTCAAGCTTCCTTGAGCAATGAGAATTTTGCACCTCTCAGTTCAGGTTAAGTGACACCAATGATGTTTTTGGCTGTCTGTAGGGGTGACATTTTTCCCACTGGCCAGCAATGTAAGAGGAATTCTTCCCACTGACCACCACACTAATATACTGTGAGCTTTGGATATAATAATTATAGCTGGGGTTCCCTGAAGAACTGAAAGTTGTTTCAAGGGTTCCTCCATGTTAAAAAGGTGGAGAAAGGCTGCTCTGGAGTTTAGCCGAGGACTTTTGGTTTGCCATTACAAAGGTGAATAATTTAATTATAAAGAGTAAAGTAAATTAGAAACTTTTGTTAATGTTTGTAGATGTGTGAAATAAAAACAGGCGTTTGTCTGATCAGTCCGTGAGATTAGGGAGCAGCCTGTTTAATGGTAAATAGACGATGTTATGTACAAGCTAAGAAGGTTGATTTTCTGTGCGGTATTGGCTGCTGTCACAAAAATATCAGTTGTTTGCATTGTTTTAATATGAACCTGTCATCAGATGTATCAGATAAAGACCATTTCTAGGTCATTGCAAATTGGAATCAGAAATGTATTCATGCAGACTTCTAGGCTGGAGTCATGCCTATATTATGCAGTAATAAATGTTACAGTAACGCATGCAAACAGATTGTATGTGAGCGTTGCTATTCCTAATGCATGAGACTTTAACATGAATATACAGAATAAACAAATGCACCAACAATTCAATGCACAACAGATGTGAATGCAGTAAGATCTGTGCGCTAATGTATGAATATGATATGTTTTTCTGTGCATTGACACTCATCAAGGTCAAGAAAGAAAGAAAGAGGAAGAAAGAAAGAAAGAAAGAAAGAAAGAAAGAAAGAAAGAAAGAAAGAAAGAAAGAAAGAAAGAAAGAAAAAGAGAAGAAAGGGAAAGAGAAAGGAAAAATTAACCAGTCAGGAAGGGAAAGGAGGGAAGAAAAAACAAAAGAAAAAGGGAGCAAAGGAAATAGAGAAAGCGAAAGTGGAAAAATAAAAAAAGTAAGAAACAGAGAGAAAGGAATCATAAAACAACGAAAGAAAGAAGGATTAATCAAGATACACAAATCAGATTGATAGTAACAAAGAGTGTTAAAACATTTTTTTTTAAAATCTGCAGTCTGGAAACACCTAGATAGAAAGGAAACAGATAAAAAGTGAAAAGAGACAGATTTATAGACTAATGATAGATAGATAGATAGATAGATAGATAGATAGATAGATAGATAGATAGATAGATTAAAAAGGTATTTTTGGCTAGAATAAAAATATGTTGGCCCTTTTCCACGTTTTTCATATATTGCCATGTCTATGCCCACTTTTCCTTTTTTGTTGTTTTTAAAATTGGCCAGGACAACTGTCTTTGCTGAATTTTTGGATTTGGTGCAGACATTTAGGTGTGTTTTTTCTCTGTGATCCTTTAAGCATCAAAGGTTACCTCCAGGTGATTTTGCTCCCTTTTTGTGCGTTAGGTTTAGATATATCTGCACATTTTTAAATAAATTAATCTATGCATGCACATAGAAAGTCTAATTTTTTTGGCATCCTTTCCTGTGTTGTAGCCTTTGGGCAAAGGTATACTGATAAATTCAAAGGTGTTTGTGGAAACAAGCATGAACGAAGGATAAAGATCCACCCTGTTTCTGTCTCCAAAGTTTGAAAATGTCAGTAGAAATGCTGTGTAATAATTACATTGCTGCATGTTCTGTGGTCAGTTTTTGCACAGGGGTTTATTACATTGGATAGATTCTAACATCTTAGACGCATTGAGGAAAAGGGTTAATGTGTATCACTTGCAGCAATCTTGTGGAATCAGTTCAGTACTTACATGAATGGACTTTGCAATTAGTGTTGTGCTCACTGCTGTTTTTTGATTGGAGCTGATTGTATACAATATGGCTGAGAGTGTGTTCAATATCCCATTTCAAAGCTATGGCCATGTATACAGTCTTGTCTTCTTAGTCTTCTGATTTTGTATTGTGTTTGTGGCGCCCTTTATTCTGCCATGTGGGTGATTCCATGGAAAAGCATTCAGCCTATTCATTTATGTTTGCTGGGGTACTCCTAGAAGAGAATGGAGATCTGGTCACCCTCTTGTTGAAAGTCGTTTCCAGATTCCACTTTGGCACCCATCCTCCAAACAAAACCCATTTTGGGGGGAACTGAATGTGTGCAAAATGTGCATTTTGGGGAACTGGATTCGAGGAAGAATCCCCAACCTTCAGCACTGGAGCCCACCAATGTTGAGGAATGGTAAAGTGGGCCCGAAATCCAGTTCCCAGAGTGATAAAGTGGGCCCCAATGTTGAGGGAAGCTATTGAGTT
This sequence comes from Pyxicephalus adspersus, assembly GCF_032062135.1. NCBI lineage: Eukaryota > Metazoa > Chordata > Amphibia > Anura > Pyxicephalidae > Pyxicephalus > Pyxicephalus adspersus. The sequence continues at coordinate 138,982,506 of NC_092862.1, forward strand.
TGCAATGGTACAAGAATGGAGGCTGCATGCATGCTGTCCCCCTCCCCCCATTCTCCCAATTAGAATACATGCCTGAATAACACTTCAATGTAGCAATAGCCCTACATGTAACCCTAACACTACCTAAAGCTACGTACACACGTCAGATTTTTATCGCCCGATAATCGGCATCGGCCAATTATCGGGCGAAAATCTGCCGTGTGTACAGTC